>NC_057805.1:485008173-485308173 GCF_018294505.1 Triticum aestivum
TTCTAGCGGAGTGCACTGTACGTCTGTCCGCCACCACTCACGCCGACCCGTGTAAATTATCCATGCAATCTGTCGAACACAGTGCTCAAAATTCAGGCACAGCACAGGGGTGACGCACACGAGCAAAACGTGCGTGTCCATGTACCCTGAACTCCATGTAGATATGTCTGCAAATCTGCATCCTGCGGCTAAATCGCGAGCAGAAATGCTGAAGTAGCTGGTGTAGTTAGGGGGTGTTTGGTTACAGGGATTTATTGGTATAGGGACTTAAATAAGTCCCTTTAAATCCCATCTAAACCAAACATGAGGGATTTATAGGGACTTAAAGTGGGCATTTGGGACTTATGAAATAAGACTCTCAAGGAGGGACTTATAGTTGTAATATGGTCTTTTAGTCCCAGGAACCAAACAAGTAGGGACTTATTAGGGACTTGAGACTTATAAATTGGGACTAAAAAAAGTCTTAGGACTTATGAACCAAACAGGGCCTTAATTAGCCACAACATCAGGCCATTGTGAGCCTGATCGGCGCGCGTACCCTGCTTTTCTCAGGAGAGCACAAAGATTAATGCGTAACGAAAGCAACATGGCGCTTAACTGAAACGAAAGCTCTGCCACAAGCTTGCAGCGGCCTGAAAGATTAGGTCAGGACTTTGGTGCATGCTAAATTAAGCCCTACCTTGGCGTGCAGCATCAAGCGATCAATCCATGCTAATTGAGGGTGCAACATGTGTAGCCGCGCAGTGCGATCGATCGATCGGCGCGGTGCGGTGCTGACTGATTATTAAAGCCGGACGAAACGAGTCTGCAGGACCGGAGTGCGAGTGAGACGCCGAACCGGCCCAGCGGCGTAATTCGCTGTCGCTTCACGGCCGATGTTTCAGTTACGAGTTGAGTATTATCCTTCGCCTGGACTTTTGCTGCCGTGTGTTCTATACTTCTACTATATTACCGTGTGCGCCGTGGACGACAGTGACTCCACCGGGTCGCTGCACTTCTCGCGAGTGATCCAAATGGACAACTCAAGTTTAATCCACCACGAACTTATATATGGCTGGTTCTTACTATCTCCGTTCCAAAATATATGACGTTTTCGTAGGCTTCATATATTCTCGAAACGGAGGTAGTAGTTTCTTACTACTATATCTTTGTACTCTTGCTGTTCCCATTCCCAGACGCACGCAGGGTATATGCTGATGTACAAGTGCAGCTCCGGTAGGTATTCCAGCGAAATGGTTAGCGCATGCAAACTGCTAAATTAAGAGCAGTTGCAAAGCATTTTCCTTGGTCACATCACGAGTTCAGACTCCAGACATTCGACAAGATGGTGCCAGGGCAAAAACTAATCGAGGGCGTACGTACGTGTCTGCGGGTTCGCTGCAACCAACTGCACAGCTGATCAATGCCCTGATTCGAGTTTTTTTTCATTAGATTAGATGAGCAGATATGCTTAAGGTCGTAGTCGTGTGTGTATTTTATGTAGACTTATTATATCTCCCAGCCTCTTATCCGTTGGGCTTGGGACAGGTCAGCTAACTAAACGGAGGGGTCAGCCTCGATGATGGGTTGATTTATTTGTTTGAGAGACGTGAGCTCCATCATCTTGGTGAGTCACCAACCCTGAACCCAACGGTCTTGCCATCGTGCGTCAGGCTTAGCAGCAGAAATCAAATGAGTTAAGTACTAACAGACATAGCAAGACAGTAACATAGTTCCAAGATCTTTTGGATTGTTGGCTGTTCACTTTCTCTGGGCAGACGAGTCACAACGCATCCACAGGCAATCTGTATATACTTTACTGTGTACAATCATCTCTGCCTGCCAACGTGGTTTAGTATTCGGGCATAAGTTTGCCCAGATGCTAAATAATGTAAGGATAGGATAGCAACATAATACTATTAGGCTACAGAAACGATAGATGCTTCGCGGGAAGAAGAAGAAAAATAATCGTCATGTCACTTTCCGAAGGATGCGGTGTACTTACATAACGCAGGAGTCATCGCCTTTTTCTTTCGTATAAGGAGATGATGATGGTGTACTTACATAACCCACGAGACATTACTGAATACTTCTGAAATGCGCTCATCGCAAAGCTCCCAAGAGACTAGCATGATGTGGAGAGGTATCGCTTTAATCCGCCATGGCCGTCGTGCACCATGTCGATCCGCCAAGTTTTGACGTCCTTGAAGCCATGCCAAGAATTTGGTGCAATGGCTTTGCCGCTATCCGTTGCTTGTTTCGGTCCCTTCAATAAAGTGGGAATTGTGGAGGCTTGCTCCGGTGCACCCCCTAACTCAATTTCCTAGGGGTATTCTTGACCCCCGCCATCTATTTTTTCTCCGGCCCGCCGCTGCCCATATCCAAGCCACGTAGCCCATATCCAAGCCCTGTATAACCCGTATGGCCCATACGTATGTATACGGTGACATCCCGAAAAAAAAGGATGACACGACCCCACGACCAGGTAAGACCTGCCGACGGCCGATCCATCAATCACGCAGCTCAATCAATCACGCAGATCCATCATTCACGCAGCTCCTCCATCATTCTGGTGAGGTTCTCTAGGAATATCGGCGGCAGCGATCTTATCGCCAGCCATCTCGTCCGAGAGCGCGCGCGGCACCGTCGTCAACCTCCAGCGCTCGCAGGTACCGCATCCCGTTTCCCCACGTTTGTCTCGCTCGCGGCAGCATCAAACGAACTGCCGTTGTTTTCGTCGTAGTGGTTAACCTAGTGGGGCGGGCAACATAGCTTTCTGGCGGTCCAGGCCATCGCAGATCTTGTTCTGGTAGTGCTGCTCGTCGTGATATACACAGTGATCACGCGGGCTAAAGTGGGTTTCTTCTTTCTAGGGTTAACCTAGCGACGGTTGCCGTTGGTTGTGTGCACGATGACTCCGTTATTTGATGCGGCGGCTTACCTAGGTATCCGGCGATCCAAAGTAATCACGGCTGGTGCCGTGGGCTAGGAATCTAGCGGCGCATGTTATCACGGGTAGCGCTGCTTCTCGCGATCCAAAGTGATCACGTACTGGATTCGTGGGACGTACCTTAACGCCGCTCGGTGTGGAGAGGGGGAGGATCCATGGACGATCAGAGGTCGTTGGCATTGGTTGTGTGCACGATCTGAACGCCTTCGGTTGGGGCGCTCTCCGGTTGGTGTAGTTTATTTAACATCCGTGATCGTGCGCTAGGTGTTGTATATGTCAGCATTGATAATGTTTGCACATGTGACGATACATATTAATTGTTGTAGGAAATGGCGGACGATGAGTTAACTGATATGATGTATGACATGGAGTTTGGAGAACTGATGAAAGACTGGATAGAAGATTGGTCAGATGATGAAAATTCAGATCGTGGAGATAGTTCAGAGAATGGGAACGTATTGGAAGATCTTAATGTGAGTGGCATTATCATGTTGTAATTTTTTGGTGGCATCCGACAATATTATATTTTGAAAATTTATAGATGGATGAACATGATGATGGTCAGGAAAACAATGAGCATGATGATGGTGAGGAAAACAACTCGGAGATCTCGAATGAAGATTACATTAGTCAGGTATGGAAGTGGAATTTTTTGTTGGCATGCATGCAAATTGAATTAATCCTGGAATATTATATGATAAGTACTTATGTATTTGTGTTATATTTTTCAGCTCATTTCCGTATGTCATAATGCGTACGACTATTACGGTGAATCCGACGCGGAGACAGGCCTTGATGTCGAATCATTAGCTGCATCTGATTTTGGGGAGTTGCAATCGTCGGTCATCATGAGTGAGGTATGTATGTAATCAATGTTGTATGGAAGTAATGTTATACCATAGAAAACTGTTTTCATGGCTATGTTATGATTGTGTAGGTGACAGAAGTTGAGGGTAAAAAGAATGTCCAAGATACTGCTAGTGCAGATGATAAGAGGGATATGTTCATGCAGATAATACAAATGACTTTTACGTCTCACGAGGCTGCGTATGATTCTACAACAGCTATGCTAGAGATAATGGTTTCAGCATTAGAAAGAATAGGGTCAGGTATAGCAAAACCGAGTCACGTCATATGCGTTATAGGCGGTTTGTTTGTTCCAGACAAGGAAAACGTGACAGCAGGTTGCTAACCGAGGAAGGACACAGCCGTAGGCTCAGACCCGAGACACGCTGCCACTGCGAAGCGCACCTGACCGTGAAGCTTGACCAAAAGCGTGGGGTTTGGTATGTTGATAGTTTTGAGGACAAGCATAGCCATATCTTGGCAGGACCGGACGGGGTACCTTTTCTTTGGTCCCACAGAAAAATCAAAGAGTACCAGAAGCATGAGATAATGTCCATGGGAGCTGCAGGGATTAGAATTCACGACATGATGGATTGCTTCATCAGCAAACATGTATGGTACGGCGGTGTTGGTTTTACCAGGCGTGAAATATACAACCTTTGCGCCAGGGAGAAGAGGAAGCTGCTTTCAAAAGGTGATGCTGCCACAGTCATAGGCATCATGGTCAGTAGGAAACAGAGGGATCCTAGCTTCTTTTTCGAGTACAAGCTAGACAAGGAAGGACATATGAATAGGATGTTCTGGTGTGACTCCCAGTCTCGTCATGACTATGAGGACTTCGGCGACGTGCTTGTATTTGACAGCACGTACAAGATGAATCGGTATGGTATGCCATTCATACCCTTTGTTGGTCTTAACAATCACCGGAAGACCACTGTTTTTGCTTGTGCCATAGTTTCGGACGAGACCGAAGAGACATATGTGTGGCTGCTGGAGACTTTTTTGAGGTCCATGTGTCAAAAGATGCCTATGAGTGTTATCACGGATGCCGACGCTGCGATGATCAAGGCAATTCGCCAAGTCTTCCGAGACGTGTGGCACCGTATATGTACGTGGCATATAGAAAAAAATATGAAGATTCACCTCAGTCACAAGTCCTTGAAGGAGTTCCGAACTCTTCTGTACTACAGCACGTCCACGGCCACGTTTGAGGAGAGATGGCACGCGTTTTCCAAAAGATGGCAGTCGGAAAAAACAGTAACATGGTTGAGACGGATGTATAAGAAGAGGAGACTGTGGGCCGCGGCTTATCTGACAGAGGGTTTTTGGCTTGGCATGAAAAGCAACCAGAGGAGTGAAAGTCTAAACTCATGCCTTCACCTCCACCTAGACGGTGAAATGACCCTGGTGGATATGATTTTGCACTATGAGAACGCCGTTGTACGTATCCGTGAGAATGAGGCACGAGATGATTGCACGGCCTCACAGAGTTTACCGGTGCACGTTACTAGCTCGAGGGAACTTGAGATAGCTGCTTGTCACGTCTTCACTCCAGCAAACTTCTATATGTTGCAAGCTGATCTTAGGAAAATTTGTGGCATGGAGATTGTAGAAATAAAGCTCGGAGACGGATCACAGCAGTACATCGTGGCCTGGAAGAATAACCAGAAGAGCCGTTTTTGGGTGGAGTACACTCCAGTAAATTCCGCAGAAACTATAAGGTGCAGCTGCAGAAGAATGATTCGAAAGGGTCTACCTTGCAAGCACATATTCCATGTACTGAAGTACTTGAATATATCTGAAATACCAAAGTGTTTAGTTCTTGTGCGGTTCATGAAAGACTCAAGGTTGGGACTGCCCGCCAGGCGCACAAGCGATCTGTTGGGATTTGGATGGACTGGAGCAGCTGAAAGAATGAAATATAGCCATGTCAGTGTGTTGGCTTCAGAAGCTATGCATGCAGCATGCAAACACCCAACTTTGTGGGATCAGTTACAGGAGAGTTTGAAGGCCGTGATAGCTAAGAGCCATGAGTATGATCAGCTAAAGGAAAATTTGAGTAAGAAAACGGCTGATCTTAGTACTTGTGCAATTGAATATGTAGATGATGGTGAAGGCAACATAGTTGAAGTTCATGATCCTATTAAAGTATCAACGAAAGGTGCAACTAAGGTAGATGAGAACCGCCCTATGTCGAAAAATGGTAGGCCACTTTCGTACGACGAGATCAGAATCAGGTGCGGCGCATGCAAATTGCTAGGGCACACTAAACGCAGCAAGAAATGCAAACTAAATAAGAAGTAAGTTTTTGTATGCATTGTAGGTTATAATTGTTTTTAACTTGTCATTCATTAACTTTTCCTGTTATCGTGTGCAGAAGCGTGGTGGGCGAAGAAGAGTAGAACAGTTGCTAAAGTTATGTTAGGATGAATCCAGTGATCTAATAGTGAGGTGTTTACAATGTATTACTGCATACATGATACATGATATATACTATTGCAAGAGGCCAGTACCTTGAGATAGTGCTTGTAGCATATATGGACTAAACAGGAGGCGGTCACTAGGGACTTTAATCATGGAAAATGGATAGCATTTTAGCCATTGTAATGATGGCATCTTTTGTGTTGTCCACTGTAGTTATATTATATTAGAAAACTAGACGATACCCGGCATGTTGTTGCGGGAATGCTCCCTTTGCAATATATTCATAGAGAAATGGTTACGTGTAACATGTATATGTTGTTGCGGGAATATTTTGTTTGCATGTTGTGGTGGACCTTTCTCCGTACATGTTGAATGACGAGGTGGCAAACTTGCATGTTAAGAGAAATAGGTTAGTGGTGGCTAGTTGTTTAGATATAGAAGATGTAATTATGTGTGATAATAATTAAATTTTTTTCACTCCTTTGGTTCACCACCATTTAGATATAGAAGATACCAGCTCACTTTGGTCTATAGTATAGACTTCATACCAAAAACCCACCATTTTCCCCTCATAAAGAAAAGAAAAACCCATCATTTTATGGCTTGTAGTGTAACTCGGGCCGCTTGTCGCGATGACGTGGAGGGGGTGTGACGGATGCCGTAAGACGGCGCGACACACGACCGCTCCCATTGCCGAGCCCATTTAACAATTTTTATTTTGATTACAGCCCGTTTAAATGGGCCGCGCTGGCCACCTGGTCGGGGCGGTTCTTCCCTCGCGATCTCCACGCGCGTTCTATCTATCCACTGCAACCGCCGCCGCCGCTGCCGCCACCGATCCACGTCGTGCCGCCGGTCACGTTACGCCATGGTTTCGTGGAGCGACGAGTCGAGCTCTTCTTCGGATGGCGAATCCGTGACTAGCCTGCAGGTACGCTCCTACTATATAATCTCCAAATAGTGCTAGGCTTAGGGTTAGAGTTCTTCATTTCCGGGATTTAACGCAGGGCGTTGATTTGTGCATTATCTCTGTTGTTTCGTTTAGCTTCCTACGACTATCCCTTGCTATGAATGGAGTGGGATTGCTCACGATCTGTCTTCTCGTTGTCTGCATCGAGAACCTTGCGTCAGGCTAGTTGCTTTTGATTCCTTGGACACTGGCAGGCGTTTTCTTGTCTGTGGTCAGAAGGTATGTTGTTCCGTACTGTAAATATATGTTTAAATTACCTCGTGCTCGATTTACTTCGCGGTAATCCATTGTTCTGCCCAAAATTGCATACATTTCAATTAATTTGTGCATTTACAAAGTCCGTATTTATGTTGTTTTTTACGGTCTAATATTTGTTTTAGCACATAATAGCATATACTTGTAGTTAATTGATCCATATATATATATATGTATATCATTGCATGCTACATTTTGTGTTTATATGATTGAGACCATATTTTTAGTGCATTGCATGTAATTGTATTGCATTTGTGCATATATGATTGAGACCATATTTTTCATACTGTAGGAAGAAGTGAAATGTAACTATGTGGAATGGGTAGACCCGGAGTGGTCAATGGCTACGAAGTTCTGCTTGAGAGAACTGTGGAGCATGTATGACGAGAAGCTGAGACAGAATATTAAGAATGCTGAAGAAAAATGCATGTTAATTGGAGAAAAGAGGAGGACGGAGGAAGAGCTGAGATTTTTCAAAATGGACTTTGCTAAACTGGTGGCTGATAAGGAGGATGCTCTCACGCAGTTGGGCAATGCAAGATTGTCACTTAGCGATCTCAAAGAGGAGCTGGAGAAGAATAAGATGGCAGATCATGGTTGTGCCAATCTACATCAGGTCCTGAGGGTAAAGGCTGAGAAAGACCGGGACCGGGTGGTGCTAGAGAGAGACCAAGTGATGAGAGAGAGGGACCAGCTGAAGCAAGAGAAGAAAAAACTTGAGTATATTATTGCAGATTTTCTCAAACAGAAACATGGGTACGTTGAGAAGATCAAGAAGCTGAAGGAGATTTGTGATGAATTTTAAGTATGTTTTGTGCTTTATTGTTGAACAGAATGATCAAGTCCTATCTGCATTGTGGCCAGTTCATTTGTGTAAGGTCTAAGTATATTATATTAACCAATAAATTATATCACTTTCGAAATAGTTCTTGGCTAAGCACTGAAATTATTTTGCTTCCACCGGAGCTCTAAATCATACTGATCAAGGGGGCGAAATAGTAGTTGATCATGTGATTGATGGTGCTACTGATCCTGATCTTCATGATGCAGAAAAGGAAAAGGCTAACAAAAATGCAGCAAAAAAACTGTGCAACGAGATTTGAAGCAACACATAACGCCAAGGGAGTCTGGCGCAAGACACGAGGAAGATCCACCTGTGGACGCCGATCCCGAGAGATCCAGCGGCAGTCATGCGCACGGGATCCCAGGCGGATCTGCCTACTCCACCAACCGCAGGATCCACGGGTGGCCCGTCTGCGTCCGACACGCGGGCTGTCTCCACCGAGCGGTCGGGCGGGACCGGACCTGGCGCGTCCCCCCGCGCCAACTGGCGCTCGTCGACTGGGTCGCCCGCGCTGGGACCGGATCTGTCGTTGTCTCGGGCGCGGGATCCCACACCGGATGGCACGACAGCCGAGGTTGATTCTCAGGCAAACAAAAAGGAATTTATCAACTTTTTTTCTTATTGTTGAATAATGCCAAATCAAATAAAAAAATATGCAAAAGTAAAAAGGAAATGAATTACTCTTCCATGGAAGAAAAGAATGAACACAGCAGCAAAAAACATTAAGGTAGAACTAATGAAGGGAAGCAAAAATTTATTGGTACGAAACGTATAGTCTGACTGCATTACACATACACAAGTATGTGTGAGCGACCAAAAATCCACACAAAATCCATGGTATCGTGCTTATTACATGAATGATAGAAAATCAAAGTTGTCCATGCCGGGAAACATGCTTCCGGACTTAAAACAAACGACTGAAACTAGAATCTTGAATCATGTATGATGTCTTCACGCCTTGCTTTTCTTTGCGATGTCGCGGATTTTGTTCTTCACACATTCGAGCGTGTTGGTAGGTGAGAGAACCAACTCGGCGATGAGACGCCTTCTCCTTGCATTAACCGTGCCCTGCAATTTTTAGAACAAGGTTTAATGAATAGAAGTTGGTATTATACGACAATTGTACAAGTGTACGAGCAGAGAGGACAAATTACCTGGGTAAAATCGGCGGTCCATCGATCCCCGTCCCAATGCTCCATAACTTCAATCACAAAAAGGCCACAAGAGTTCCTAATATATATGCAAACATTAGTCACCGTGCACACGAACATGTCTTTCGTAAGTAGAAAATGATGAACCATAACTCACCCGTCCTCTTGTGGTGGCATGTCGATCTGAGGTATGATAGGCCACTTAGTGACGTCTGGATATTTGCCAGGTGTAATACGGTTTGCCTCTTCCATATCAATTGCTATTGCTAGTCGCTATTTGAAAGAAAGTAGTAGTGAGAAACCATATGACATTTCATATGAAGAATGCTCAATGTCGGGGAGAGTACCAGTGCTTTCACAGTGTCGAGAGAGAACTCGAGAGGATAGAGCGAATCAAAAACTCGGAATTCTTTCTTGCGGTTGTGCATCACCACGGTGATCCAGTGTGTATTGCCGACGTTCAACGGGATAAATGACTGAAATGTGGAACACATTTGTAATCAGATGCAATTATGCTTGTTGAAATGAGTGTTAATGAACTAGTAAGAACATATCATACCTTATCACGGACGGTATACTCGTCCAGAACCCTACGTACTGCTCCAGCTCTGCTCAGCGCACTATCCATGTTGTATTTCGACGGTTTAGGGTTGTCTCGTGCCTTAGCACGATCAACAAGGTATTTGGACCTCCAGGCTGGACAGAGGTGCCGATCATGACCAACGCGCAGAGCCAAATGTGTCTGATAAGCATCGATAACCTGCGTAAAATAATAGAACATTTTATTTTCATAGGTGACACCTAGATTATGCACTTAAATAGCAGGACATGGTAATAGATCTTACGTCATCCGCCAGCCATGTATGCTCAAGTACCGGTCGTATTCTCTCCACAGTCACAGAGGTGCCACGTTCATTGTAGTAAACTCTTTTTGTCATATTCTTCTCAGACCGAGCAGCTGCCTCCACAAACGCAACAGCAGCATCGATGAGTTCCGGTGTCAAATCGTCCTTAACAGAGCCTTCCATGTCATTGTCACTAAACAGAGCTGCATGATAAATTACGAACGTCACGAACGGTGAGTACATGAAATGGTAGTAAATTAAGCACTAAGATAGCTACTAACGGTACCTCTAGTTGCGGTAGTGTTGCCGGATGGCTTAGTACCGCGAGCGCTTCGCTTGCCGGGCTTGTCAAGTTTAAAGGGGGATTCAAATTTCTTGGGAACAGTCCGTCGGCGCTTCCCGGATATAAAATCGTCTTCTTTTGCGGTTGCTGCAGACTTTTTCCCCTTGCTCTTACCCACCATCCTGTCGATAGAACATGCAGAAATGTCAATGTCGGACGATTCTGCTCGAGGAGAATTACCTACAATCCAAGGGTTCTCCGGTGTTGCGCCGCACTCATCAGTAGGCTTCGTTGTCTTGTCAACATTTAACTTGGCAGGTGTTTTCTAGTTAACAAAAAAATAATGTGATAGGTTCAGTTAACGAAAATGAAGATGCATAATTGAGATAAATGAAGACAAATAAATGAAAACATACTTCCTCATCATCGTTGTTCTGGTTTACAACAGGCTCGTCAGGCTGTGTCAAATCAATCACCGGCTCTAGACCGTCAGAGTCATCCTTGTACACAAATTCTTTTTTTTCTGGCGGACCATTCTCAAAGGAATCCACTTCTAGGTCGGCATCGTTGTTGCCGGAAGCCGCAGCAGCCGCTGGCTTGTACATCACACCATTTTGGTTCAACTTCTCTAACAATCTCTGCATTACATAAAAAATATTAATTAATGTCGGCACGGTTTTGCAACTTCAAAAATGTTGTAAACATAGAATTAAGGGTGTGTCACCTCGGCTACTTGTTCTGGTATTTCCTTCATTTCGCTGCGTATGTAATCCATACACCGCTTCATGATGAGGTTCATCATCTCGTCCGCGTTTGAGGCTAACTTGGACTTCTTTGCCGCACCAACGGCGGGCTTCATTTTTGGCTTTTCTGGTTCGGGTACTTTGCGCTCCTGCGCCCTATACTCCTTGGTTATGTTGTCTTCAATCTGCATGTGAAATACAAGTATATGTGATCAATAAAAATATGAATACAACTAATTATGTTATATAAAAGTTAAGAAGTACCCAACGTAATGAATTACCTTGATGTTACCACGGCCACGGCCTTGGTCATAATCAAACTTGTCTCTCCTTGAGGCTGCAGCTTCAGTCCAATTCCTCATTAGAGGTTCCATGGACAAGCTAGGATTGAATGCGCATTCACCTTCCAGAGGCTGAACCTTCTCCCAGTACAGGTACTGCATGAATATGAAAAATTACAATTAGTACTATACAGCAGGTAAATTAGCAATCATATTTTTTTTGCAATGGTACAAGTCTGAAAGGTGTACCTGCAGGAGAGCTAAGTTCCCTCTCGGCCATTGGCGGAGGTGTTTGCCTTTCCTCACGTTGCGAAGGCAGTCCAGCAGAACCCGGAGGGTGAATGCATTCCAATTAATCTTGGATATACGCTTCACATCGTCCACCAATGCGTAATATTGCTTTGGTACAGTCTTGCTCGACATGGGAGCAAGAACTGTTCCAAGCAACACGAGGACAACTCTCCGAAGGAAATCGTCGTCGGCAGATTTATTTTTTGTGATGTCCACAATCAGATCATCGATGACTATGTTACCTGTGGTCTTGCTCAGGAATTGAGGCGGCACTCGATCTTTAACATCCTCACCTTCCTCACCGAGAATACCTTCTGCCGACAGTCCGTGGTTCTCCAAGGCCAAGATGCACTCAACATCCACGGCACCGAGAGACACTTCGCCAACCAAGTCTTGTACAATGAATCTGCCCTTGCTAGGATCAAATATCTCAACCATGTACCGGATCAACAGTGTACGCATCTTCAGCGAAGGTATCTGAAGCATGCTACGGAGTGGTGTTTCGGCAAGTGCGGCCCGTTGACCGGAAGATAGACCGGCAATAAGTTTGCACCATTTTTCTACGGCGCAAACAATTTCTCCGTTGAGTTCATCCATCCTGTTAAAAAATATACTTGGTTATAGTACCATAAATTATGTAATCAACTTTTTTCCTAACATATTGTTGCATAAAACATAATAATGGAATACACTATCCCACAGTAGATAGAAAACTATACAACATAATTTATTCATACAGAAACATTCAGCAGAGACACGTGCAGCACATAAAATGACAGTTTAACAAGTACTTATTTAACCAATTAGTTTCATAATAAAAAGCAACATAATTTATCTAATCATTTATTTTCATATGGTACTGTACAAATAGATATAAGAATCAGTGACAGTGCCTAATTAACAGTAAATTGAAAAGAAAAAAACGAAATTATGCATACTGGAACATGCATCAAACAAACGTGCATCACATACAATATTAGTCGGCGTCTCATAGTTGCAACATGCATGTCTTAGGGCATTGCTATAACTAACACTGATAAAAAATTGTTGTTTATTCATCAATCCAACCTACAAGTGAAAGACAACAAACAACATGCAGAAACTAATTTGCAATCGTAGGGCTATCTAATCAAATACATGCACAAACAAATCTAGTGTCATAGGCCTATCTAATCAAATACACGCACAAACAAAAAACATCTACTCCAACAGATGTAATGCGAAGATTATGCGCTAATTAATCTTAGTCCTATCGAATCTAACAGACGCACAAAGAAAAGCATCATGGATGCGGTACGGTTGCCAACATACTGGATCGCTCGATGAAGATGGAAGTTGTCGGCGTTGTAACGTGGACGCAGTTCGTCCACGACGGCCAGCACGCGCTGACGACCTGGATGTTCTCGACGATCTTGCTGGGGTTGGGCCGATGCTAGGGACGCAGGCGTGTCGTCGACCTCCGGTGGTATGAAGCCGTCATTAGACGACATTGAAAGAGCGATGCCGAAGACTAAATAGGGGAGGAGGAGGATCTCCATAGGTCGTCGTAACCACCAGGTTAGAACGCCCGTTGATTCTTTTGCCTTCCTTAGTTGAGGAGAGGCAGTACGTGCTCCTAAATTAAAGGGAATAGGCTCCCACGCTCGAGTTTTTTTGTAGATTGCGAGCCGGGACATTGGTTGTAACAAATCGGCAAGCTGCTCCTCTCTTTGGAGCGATGAGGGCTCCGTTTTATGTTATTGTTTTCTTTTCTTTCCCTCTATATTAGAAAATTTTTGATATCAAAATAATCATTTCAACTCAACCAAATGGCCCCAAAAAAATTTCACACAATGGGGATGACCATGGACATCATGCATGCCAATTCTCATCGATTTCCGACACTCGATGCATTTACTAGGATTTTGCCGGCGAAAAGAACCCGAAACGCTGCCCGGACGTGACGCAAGGTTCGTTCGGTGTCAGGAATGGCTCACATGTTGCATGGGGGCCTACATTGGGCATCCTCACATGGTGCCAAAGTTTGGTGTCATTTCATGCAGGCCAGCACATAGCACATGTGCAATCACCATCATTCGGGTCTGCCGTAGGGGGAGCCCGAAGGACGTTGTTTTTCTGGACTCAACCAAATGGCCCCAATTTTTTTCACACAACAGGATGACCATGGACATCATGCATGCCAATTATCATCGATTTCCGACACTCGATGCATTTACTAGGATTTTGCCGGCGAAAAGAACCCGAAACGCTGCCCGGACGTGACGCAATGTTCGTTCGGTGTCAGGAATGGCTCAGATGTTGCATGGGGGCCTACATTGGGCATCCTCACATGGTGCCAAAGTTTGGTGTCATTTCATGCAGGCCAGCACATAGCACATGTGCAATCACCATCATTCGGGTCTGCCGTAGGGGGAGCCCGAAGGACGTTGTTTTTCTGGACTCAACCAAATGGCCCCAATTTTTTTCACACAACGGGATGACCATGGACATCATGCATGCCAATTCTCATCAATTTCCGACACTCGATGCATTTACTAGGATTTTAAAAAACAATTCAAATGTAAAAAAGATAAGATCTATTAGAATGAAGAAGTGAAATAAAAGATAACATATTATCTTACATTTTGAAAATATTTCAAATATAAAGAAGAGAGCAAATATTAGAATCAAGAAGTGAAATAAAACAGAACATTTTATTTTACAAACTACAAACATTTCAAATATAATAAAGATAAGAAATATTAGAATGAAGAATTGAAATAAAACACACCATTTTAGTTTATATTTCGTAAATATTATCAATATAAAAACGAGAACGAACAAATGAAATAAAACACAACAAAATTTGGCATATTTTTTTAATTTTAGTAAACACTGTTAGAAATAATATAGAAAAAAGAGATTTGATTTTAAATATTAGAAATATAAACAAGAAAATAAATTTTGGAGTTAAGAAGTGAAAAACAAAGAGAATATAAAACAGATCAGTGCGCGGGTAAGGCTGCCCTGGGCCAGCCCGCCCGAATTGGGCCCAAGGCAGAGCCGCGCAAGGCACAGCGCAGCGCACAGCCGTGGGGTGGTGGGAGTTTAGTCCCACCTCGCCAAGCGAGAGAGCGCCGCACCGGTTTATATACCCGGCTGCGACTCCCCTCCCAAGCTCCTATCATATGCAGGCAGTACATTGCCTAACTCTCGGCCCCTCTGCCCCGTGGGGCCTACTAGCAGCAGAGATATTCTGCACCACGGGCCTGCATCCTGGCCCATGAACGGCTGGGTTCCTAGTCGTATGCAGGCCGTGGTGTATGAATTCTCCTGCTCTGGTAGGTGGGCACTTTTTTTTGGCATATTGTTCAGGGTACATGCCACATTGTTCACATTGTCCAATTAACACTTTGTATAGATTTTTTGGGTAAAAAATGAACGAAATAATGCAACTAATCTGAACGTAACGTTTGGCATGTATCAAACCAAGTAGCCACTATTCTTAAAAAAACCAGTTAGCCACTAATTGCGCCAAACATATCACGTAATTACCAACGAAAATGGGTTGACAATTATTTCTGGAAATTTTTGGAAGGAATTTATTGCTCTTCCTTTTTTAGAGAACAATAAGTTTCTGGCTCGGGCTTCTGTGATATGTGGTTGGACCCGCGGTCAGTGCACATGTTTTGGAAGCCCCCAAAAGATCGTGCTCGTTAAAAAAAACTTGCATCGAAGCGCATTACTTCAAAATAACTAATTAACCCTACAATCACGGATATATACCTTCCCATTCTACCGCATATCAACCCTATCCTAACCACCCCCATCTACCTTGTTTCTCCTCACATAGCCATCGCCGGGATCGCGCCATCGCTTCTCAAGCGACCACGCCGACGCCGGATTAAAAAGGTCTCCTCCATGGCTCCTCCCATCTTCGATTGCAGTGCTGATTATTTTTTCCATTGATTCGACCAAGAAGTCATTTCCGAAGAGATTAGAAAATACAGCCTTTGCCATAGTTGAGTAGTTCTGGTGTAATTGGAGTACATGATGTCATGCAAGAGCTTTTTGATTGATAGTTTGTAGTAGTTGTTCGTACGAACTGGTTATGAATATATTTTCTCGGTGGTATTGTTAGGAATTAGTTGGATGAGGTTGTGGATACAGTTTTCATACTATGGGTATATGTGTTGTTGTAGGGACCATGGTCTCAGAGGCACATAACAAGGTGAGAAGGTTTGAGATGGCACAATCCCCAGTCACTCCACATGAAGGATACATTCCACAAAAGCAGGTAACAACACCGCAATTTTGCTATGCACATAAAAAATTATGTTTGCCCCTTTACTCATTTAATGTATTAACTCTGATGTGAGATACTAGGTGCTGGTCATGGAATTTTTTGTTAGTAGGGATGATGAGATGTCACATGTCCCGAGAGCATACTTTGATGAACACCCGGCAGAAGTCAGAATTTTTGAACCCAACAAAGTGACCTACGATCTCATTATGAGTGAAATGAGAGATACTTTTGGTTGCAAACTGGGAGCAGAACTGTACTACTTCTTACCCGGGTCTGCGTGGAAGCTGCCAGAAGGAATGTTCTTGATTGCAGGACCAGATGATGTAGAAAAAATGCTTTCTGATCTGAATGGCAGCAAGACATGTCACCTGTACATTGTGTACAATAGAACTACGGGTCGTCATCCCGAGCATGACTTTGATCCAGAGGTTCAAATTTTACATGTTACATGCATCTAGTTTATGGCTACGTCATTTTTAAGTTCTTCCTAATACAATTCCTATGGTTTTCTACAGGAAGTGAGAATCCAAGAAATGGAGGGTCTTGCTAGAGAGTTGGCGGAGAAAGAACAACTTCAGTTGTATGGTTACGTTGATGTTAAAGAGAAAAAGATTGAAGCACATGGGTCGTCGCCAAGCCCGACGCAATCTCCAACGTCGCAACGCAAGAGGTCACTGGATTTTGGCAGTGCAGAAGACCATACGGAGTAGGCTCAAATGTTTTTCAACCAGTTTAAGCTTCAAACCAGGATTATTTTGTTGCAAACAAACAATTTTTTTTTCTGTTTCACACTATGTTTGCAATTATGGTACAATTTATTCATGAGACAGTTCTTTGAACAACAATGCATGTGTTTTATGATCAATCATACAGTTGTTTCTGAGTTGTTTGTGAGATGGCATTGCATCTAAAGAAGTTTCCATCTATAAAACTTGTAAAAAATCATTTATGTTGTCTTTGTTGAAACTGTTTTTTCGTGCCTTTCATCTACACGTGTAATCATTATAGCCTACAAAACCACAGAACGTCGCAAAACAATTTCCAGTTGGCATGGATGCTTGTCATGTTGGTACAAGGGTTTCAAAAAAATTTTGGGTCCATTTCAAGCATGCCGAAAAAATCCATCTTCCCAGACGGAACATCCCCTGCTACCCGAACGGCTAAGTTGAATGACACCAATTTTTTCCATCAAGCGCGCAAGCACACCCCCGTGGGCCGCGTGAAATCTGAGCTAACCCCAAAACTTGCTGGTTTTGACGTCAAATAAGATAGAAATATCAAGGGAAGAAGATAGAAATAGCAAGCAAAACACAGATAACCAACAACATATCAAATAGACGGGTAGAAATCATAACATAGTTCGGATAGATAAAGTTCACGGTAGAACCAACAACATGATTTAATAGAAATATTTAAAAGATAAAAAACTTGCCCTAACATGCTAGGGCAAGTCAAGCTGACGAGACCGGGCCTTCACCACCATCTTCACTGCGCCTCCTCTCCAGTGCTCCTCTCCATCCCGTCCTCGCCGATGTAGTAGGGGAGGGTGTGCATACCGTCGCGGGTGGGGAAGACGCAGTCGAAGTTTGTGAAGATGTTGTGGGTTGTGAATGCGATGAATTCGCATCCACACCAAAACACCTTGCCGAGGAGGTAGTACGCATCAAATCTGTTGGTGAAGGTCACGGTGAGCCCTATCGGCGGAGACCAGGAGTTTGGACGCACTTCATCCAGTCGGAACATCACCGGCGAGCCCGCCGGGAGGTGGGCGAAGCCCGCACGGAGGAACCACTGGGCAAAGCCCCTTGCACCCCTCCAGCGTGAGAACGCCCACACGCGAAGCGTGCTCTCCACGACGACGCCGGCCGGATACTGTCTCTCCGGCACGGTCGGTGGGAGCCGGTAGGTGGGGCCGTTGTACTGCATCCTCGCGGCTCGCTCAGAGAGTGCTCTGGGTTTGGGGAAGAAGAGAAGGGCGGCGCAAATGGATGTGTGCAGAAGGTGAGGGCTGGTGGTTTAAATAGGGAAAGGGGAAGGGAAGGGAACCTACCGCGCTTACGTTCAAACTAGCCGCGTCGAACGATCCATATGCCACTTTAATTGCCACGTTGAATAGATGCGGGTGGATCAAAAAAGTGTGAAACCAAGGCTTTAATTGCCACGTTGAATACATGCGGGTGGATCAAAAAAGTGTGAAACCAAGGTTTTAATTGCCACGTTGAATCGAAAAGTGTGAAAACAAGGTTTTAATCGCCTCGCTCGCATGCATGCACGTCCGCCACCCGCGCACGCAAACCCACGTCGCCGCCCTTCCCATGCATGCAGGCCTCAGGCGCAGACAACGAGATGGCCCAACGGTCCATCCAGCGACCCAGCGGGTGAGGCTGGCATGGGACGGCCCACCCGAATTAGGCCCAAGCGAGCTTCGCGCCGGGCACAGCCCTCTCCTCCAATGCAAAACCGCCGCCCCTCTCGTCCAATGCAAAGCCGCCGCCGTGCTCCTTCCCCTCTTCCATCACCATTGCAACCACGGCCATCTCCTAGCCTTCTCCTCCTTCTCGCGGCCGCAACTTTGCTCTTCTCATCTTCCACATCCACCCCCCTCTTCCATCCACGCAAGATCCTCGATGGAGCAGCAGATCGAGCACATCGGCGGCGGCGAGAACGCCGACTTCGTGGAGATCGCCGGCGGCGAGAACACCGACTTCATGGAGATCGCCGGCGGCGACCAGGTCAAGATGGCCAGGTTGACGGAGATCCGTTCTTGGTTTCACAACATATTGCAGATGAACTGGACGGCAATGGCCACTTTGAAGCAAATGACGAGGAGGGAGAGGGCAAAGCTTCCCCCCCCACCCGCACAACCGATGCACAAGGTCGAGATCCTCCTCTGGGCGATGGAGCAGGCCGATTCGTCCAGCCCGTGGACCAGGCGTAGGTGGTGGGCGTTCAGATCCAGGGTAGAGCATCCACTGGATCAGGAACCCACGGTGCACGAGGTGCCGTTGCAGATTGTGGAGCCTCCAACCGAGTCGGAGATGACTCCGAAGCGCAAGAGGAGGAGGACAGTGGTCGCGACATCGCTTCCCCGCCGTTCTCCACGCTTCCCTCGCCGCTCTCCTCGTCTGAACGGCGGCCGTAGCTATGTTTAGGGTAAGATTGCTGAATTTCATTCATCATTACTTGCCACTTGCTTAATTTGATTCTCTGCAATATGTTCTTGCTACCTGTGTACTTGAATCCGTAGCCTCTGGATGGCAGCTTAGTTTGATCGACGAGGCTGTAATGAGTCTAGGCATATAGCATTGCTATGTTTACTTGCTACGTTTTGATGTGCTGGAGTTGTATCCATGATAGGAAATTTTGTCTGTCACCTCAAGAGTTGTGTTCAAATTACATGATGCAATCTGTGTAAATTGAACTTGCAATATTTTGGCTGCAAGCAGTGCCTCCAGAAAAGTTCAGTACACAGTTTAGAGTGATAGACTCTGGGTTGACACTGAAATATTTCAATACTGCAAGTTTAGTAGATAGTTGTAGGCATTGAAATATTTCAGTACTGACAGGTTCACACTGAAATATTTGAGTAGTGCAATTGCAGTACACACGGGTACACACTGAAAAATTTCAGTAGTGCAATGCAATTTCAGTACACACGGGTAGACACTGAATATTTCAGTACTGCAGTTTCAGTACACGCACGCAACCCCAGAAATATTTCGGTGTAGCAGTTTCAGTACACGCGCGTATCCACTGAAATATTTTGGTGGTGCTGTTTCAGTACAAGCACGTAGCCTCTGAAATATTTCGGTGGTGCACTTTCAGTACATGCACGTACCCACTGAAATATTTCAGTGGTTCACTTTCAGTACACGCACGTACGAAATGAAATATTTCAGTGGTGCTGTTTCAGTACACGCATGTAGCAACTGAAATATTTCAGTGGTGCTGTTTCAGTACACACACACGTAGCCACTGAAATATTTCAGTAATGCACTTTCAGTACAGAGATGTAGACACTGAAATATTTCAGTAGTGCCATGTCGGTGATCTTGCATCCAAATATTTAGGGCTTCCTAATGATTCAGCAAAAAAATAGACATAAGCACTGAAATAATTTTTGTAGGGACGTTGGCTTACTCATGTTTTAGAGTGGTTGGGCTTTTTTAGAACCGTTCGTTGATGTCGATCTAACGGCAGACAAATACGAAGTACTGGGTAGTACTCCGATGCCATATCAATGTTGCTGATATGAATATGCATGTTTTCACCAAGTGTTGTGTCTGAATTAGAACTGAGCATTTTTTCTTGATGGTATCCATGGATCTAGAACTCCTATGAATTTGCTCATGTTGGATGTTTTGTTCTCCATCATTTGTACTAGCATTCCGTGCGATTAGCTGCCATGACAAGACCCCTGGCAAATTTATTTTCTTGCCTCCAACATCCCAGGTGTGTTTTGCAGGAAAAAACCTGGAGTTCACCAGGCTGGCTGCAGTTGTGAGGCTGGGAGGCTGATGGTGCTGCTACTGGCTGATCCTTCTTCTTTCAGCTTTTGTTCGTCCTTTCTCAAGCCGTTGGACCAGGGCTACTTCCCTATGTGCTGTTAATGTATTAAGTAGTTCCTTCGAATTTGTAGTATTAGTTAGTTTGAATGTGGAAGTACCTTAATTTTTAGGAACGAAATGTTGCTTTGTATGACCAAGGGTTTGATACCTTAATCTTTGGATAATTAATTATGTGAACTGTTGGATGTGGCGCACAACTAAACGCCTCTACCATTGATACTAGTTCAACATGTCGGTCCAATTAGAGACCAGCCACTACCATATAGAACAGTTAGCATTTCATACTACAACCTGGCGCAACACTGAAGCGCCACTACCATATAGAACAGTTAGCATGTCTGAAGCAACACTGAAACAACAACTAAACATGAAGGAAGCATTCACCACCAATAAAGTTAACTCCAGGAAGTTCACCACAGATCCAGTTCACACACACAATACATTACATTACATTACGTTAATAGAAGTTCACCACAGTTTCCAAAAGTAAAACATCATCAAATATAGTGATGATGAGTACGGCTTCCAGCTTCTGATGATCAGCATGATGTACGACTAGAGGTTAGGGTTTTCAGGACCTTGTGGAGGGCAGAATGCTGAGCACTGATCTTGTAGTCATGACTGCTGATGGATGTAGCCCGACAATGCTCCATCAGATGCTCCTGCAACCCAGACCTGGGCTTGGGCTTGCTGCAGTAGGGGCACCTGTACTTGTCCTTCCTCCAGTTGTAGTACATGGCAGATCCTTGGGCCCTGATCTTCTGCACCTCCTTCTCTTCAAAGGACTCGACGTTCCCCTCGTCCACATCATCTCCAGATTCATACTGCACACATTAATGACTGACATTAATACATTATGCATTCAAAAAACTATAAACACGTAATACTAACTCAATGCACAAATAACATTTCAACTAGGCCTTACCTCGTACGGCTCATCTTCATCAGAGTCATATGGGTAGAACCCAGTCTTTTCCCACTTCCTCTTGTTGCCCACAAGATCCTCCTCCTCCTGCTATATTGTCAAACAAGCACATCAATTACAATGAATTGAATTGCAGTTAACAGAATGTCATTACAAACAAAATTGTGAATGTGAACCACATTGGTATGTTGCAAGTGACCAAATGCTTTCCTTATAAATAAAGAATCTAAGCAATCAATCAAAAGACAAATGATTTCCTTCATAAATGCTAATGAAAATGCAAGCTGGATTCTTGACATTCCCTGAATTTACCCAACACTTTTCTTTTGAGGGAATTCCCCCCCCACACTACTTAATGGAAACATATAGTATATTTTGTTGCTAGGATCCTGCCTTGGAATGTTTACTTCACACTTTACATATAGTATATACTAATTACAGAAGCCAACTACAAATTTCAATATGCACAGATTACTGTTTTTGGGATAATGCAGCAAAGCTCCTACACATATTAACATAATGCAGTAGTTAATTAGGTACAACTTCAACTATAAATGCATACATCTCCAACAAACATCTAAAATTTCATTACTTACCAAAACAACAACAAATTATACTATAGATGAATCTTGTATCATCTAAATCAATTCATTGGCACATCAAAATTAATGCATTCCAAATCAAATATGTTTCCATCCAGTATCATTGAACCACAGATCAAATCAAATAATCATAAATGTCAGCAGCATTGAACTACAGATCTAATAATCATATGACATCTATCTGACCTTAAATTCCCCCTTAAATAAGGTATTCAACCTCATACTAATTAAAATCTAACAAGCAAAAATTCAACTACTAATCTAATAAGCATCTGAAAAAACCCCAAGATGCTTTTATCTCTGAAGCAACGGCATTGCAGAGGATGTTCAATGCTGTCAATATCTCTGAAGCAACAACAAAATTCCACAACTAACCCAAACTAAATAAGCATAGACTGCCCCTTCCCCTCGACCACGCTTCCCCTCTCCTTCAGAAGCCCCAATCCAGCACAAAAAAATCCAGCCCTTGAGAAGCTCTTTTTGATTAACATGACAACACCCAGTACATGAGCACATCCAAACTAATGCACCATCTAATCACCTCAGGTAGACAATTTCCAAATCACAAGGCCATGCACAAATCTAACCAAACAAAGTTCTGGCCACAAACACTACAATCTAAAAACTACCAACTAAAAGTGATAAGCAGATACCTTCTGCTCCGCCTCCTCCTCGCCGGAGCCGGCCTCCACCTTCTCCACCTCGTGCGCCTCGCCACAGCCCGCCCCCACCTTCTGCGCCTCGCCAGAGCCCGCCTCCACCTTCTGCGCCTCGCCGGAGATCGCCAGAGCGGGCGCATCTGGCTGGACCGCGCTGCTGCGGCCCGGCCCCGCCTTCTCCACATCTCCAGCGGAGGGAGCACCGCGCTGGACGCCGGCACGCCCCCTCACAAAGGTGCCCGCAGCGACCTGCCGCGCCTGCTCCACCAGATCTGCGCCCCAATCGGGGCGCTCGCCTCCTGCGTCCGCCATGGCGATGGAGAGGATGCGGTGAGGGAGACGAGGAGGTTGGAGAGGAGAGGGTTTTGGGGAGTGGGGAGTGGAGAGAGGGAGACGATGCGGCGGGGGGAAATGGTGGGCGATGCGGCCATAGGTGGTTGCCGTCCACATTTATATGACGGGACAGTTTTGGCAGCTACCCGTGACACGTGCTGCCCCACGCGCGGGCGGCTTCACGCGTGCACGAAAGGCCGCCGTATACAAACAAATACGTATACGGCCGGGCATACGATCCTATATGACGACCAACACGCCCGAAACCAAGGAAGCGTGCACCCGCCCTCCCTCGTGCGCCCTTAAGGCCAGCCCATGTGAGGGGCGGGAAGCCCCTTTCGTTTTTCCTTTTTATTTTTTCTGTTTTCTATTTTTCCTTTTGAAAGTAATTCAGGATTTCTACAAAGTTGCAAATTGCGAAAAAATGTTCGCATTCCAAAGTTCTTCATTGCCCATATGGTTTCCAAGTTTTTGTATTTTTTTGATTTTTTTTTGAATTTATAATGCCCTCTAGACTGAGTGCTGAAAACATCGGTCTATGCCTCAAGGGGGCATTGTAAAGTATTATTTTCCCAAAATTTCTTTCATAGCCATGTTTGGCACATGTGGGTCACCATGTACAAGAAAATTTGGGTGATTTGGAGGTGGTGGAAAAAATCACGTATGCTCAAAAACTGGCTTAAGTTAGACCAAATGGCCCCTCCGGAATGCGGGCATTTTTTCGACCACCTCCAAATCACCTCAGTTTTGGCACACATGATCTCTTGCACAAACAAAGCTAGTTTTCCAAGGTTTTACATTTTTTTGAATTTTTTTTGAATTTATAATGCCCTCTAGACTGACTGGTCAAAACATCGGTCTATACCTCAAGGGGGCATTGTAAAGTATTATTTTTCCAAAATTTCTTTCATAGCCATGTTTGGCACATGTGGGTCACCATGTACAAGAAAATTTGGGTGATTTGGAGGTGGTGGAAAAAATCACGTATGTTCAAAAACTGGCTTAAGTTAAACCAAATGGCCCCTCCGGAATGCGATGATTTTTTCGACCACCTCCAAATCACCTCAGTTTTGGCACACATGATCTCTTGCACAAACAAAGCTAGGTTTCCAAGGTTTTACATTTTTTTGAATTTTTTTTGAATTTATAATGCCCTCTAGACTGACTGGTTAAAACATCGGTCTATACCTCAAGGGGGCATTGTAAAGTATTATTTTTCCAAAATTTCTTTCATAGCCATGTTTGGCACATGTGGGTCACCATGTACAAGAAAATTTGGGTGATTTGGAGGTGGTGGAAAAAATCACGTATGTTCAAAAACTGGCTTAAGTTAGACCAAATGGCCCCTCCGGAATGCGATGATTTTTTCGACCACCTCCAAATCACCTCAATTTTGGCACACATGATCTCTTGCACAAACAAAGCTAGGTTTCCAAGGTTTTATATTTTTTTGAATTTTTTTAATTTATAATGCCCTCTAGACTGACTGGTCAAAACATCGGTCTATACCTCAAGGGGGCATTGTAAAGTATTATTTTTCCAAAATTTCTTTCATAGCCATGTTTGGCACATGTGGGTCACCAAGTACAAGAAAATTTGCGTGATTTGGAGGTGGTGGAAAAAATCACCTATGCTCAAAATCTGGCTTAGGTTAGACCAAATGGCCCCTCCGGAATGCGGTGATTTTTTCGACCACCTCCAAATCACCTAAATTTGGGCACACATGATCTCTTGCACAAACAAAGCTTGGTTTCCAAGTTTTTATATTAGTTTTAATTTTTTTTGAATTTATATTGCCCTATAGACTAACTGCAAAAAATCACCATGTAAGTTTGACCAAATGGTCCCTCCAGAAGGCGGTGATTTTATCGACCACCTCCAAAATTTCCACTTTTTAAAATATATTAGAAATGGAAGTTCAATCTTGCTAACTTATGAAAATTGACAAAAAAAGATTTTCAAAATTTTCTAATTCTTATAATATATTTCAAATGGAAGTTTCAATCACGCTAACTTATGAACATTGACAAAAAAGATTTTCAACATTTTCTAATTTTAAAAACATATTTGAAATGGAATATTCAATCATGCTCACTTATGAACATTGACAAAAAAGGATTTTCAACATTTTCTCATTTTAAAAATATATTTGAAATGGAATATTCAATCATGCTCACTTATGAACATTGACAAAAAAGGATTTTCAACATTTTCCAATTTTTATAATATATTTGAAATGGAATATTCAATCATGCTAACTTAAGAACATTGACAAAAAATGATTTTCAACATTTTCTAAATTTAATAATATATTTGTAATGGAAGATTCGATCATGCTAACTTATGAAAACCTCAAGTCAATGTTTTTTACTGTCTATCCTATGTAGATAAGGCTTGTTCTTTGCACACACCATTACCAAGCACATGCCCACTGTATGCAGCATGTCTCATCAGTCAAGCAACATTGAAGCACCTACTGTGATCATTGCAGCATCAGAATATAAACACTGCAGCAAAGCATAGCTGACCTGCATCTAGACAGTTGATATACTTCAGAGACATACTAGATTAATTAAGTCTCTGCCATACTTAAGAGTCTGCCATACTACTTAAGAGTCTGCCATACTACTTAACAGTTCACAAACACTTCCACCTTCCAGATTCACAGTTCACAACCATACTAGCGCAAAAGTTAAACATCATCAACTATATTGATGATGAGTACCACTACCAGCTTCACAGAGGGTGACTAGATGGGACCCATAGCCTTTAGGAGGGCTGCATGCTCTGCCCTGATCTTCACGTCGTTCCCACTCGTCGCTACACCGCGTGCATGGGACATAAGGTGCTCATACAGCCCATCCTTGGGAATTGGCTTAGTGGTGCAGTATGGGCACCTGAACTTGCCCCACTTGTAGTACGCCGCCTTCCCCTTCTCCCTGATCTTGTTGGCTTCATGCTCAATGAAGGACTTGTGGTTCCACTCTTCCACCTCATCTCCAGAGTTGTACTGCACATACAATGATTTGCATAAATACATACTTACCATTTAGAGTAATGTAATTAACAAACATCAAATAATTGCCATTTACTTGCCCGTTAATGAACAAACAAACATAATAGCCCATTTACAGCTAATTAATGCACAAACAACAGAATAGTTCCATTTAGAAGAATTTAATGGACAAACAACAGAATAGTTCCATTTATATGCATTCATATATGGTTTCATGAAAAAACATCACACATATCCCATTTACAGCTAATTAATGCACAAACAACACAACTTTGAGAGGAATTAATTGAAAGTACAACAAAACTTTCCATTTTAGAATAATTCAATGGACAAACAACACAATATTTCCATTTATGTGCATTCAGATATGGTTTCATGATCAAAGACCACAGATATGCCATTTAGAGCTAATTAATGACCAAACAACACAACTTTATGATATGAATGAATAAACTATATAACATTCCAATTTAGAGGCATTCATATAGGGCATCATCAACAAACAACATCTCAGACAGATTAATAAACAGACCAAAAACAACTTGGGGTTACCTCCTCGTCGTCGTCAGAATCAGACGGGTCGTCGAACCCAGCGATGTCCAGCTTCCTCTTGTTGCCAGCAGCTTCCTCATTCTGCAATAGAAGTAATTAATTCAATTATACTACTAACTACATATAACATAGTATGCAAAGGTCAAGCAATCTGCAATGTGCTTCTAATAACCTAAAATGTTACTTTGACCTCAAATTATCCAAAGGTCAAGCATTCTACAATGATAGCTTGGTCAAACTAAAATTTTAGATCATGCTGACTGTGGTCCTTCAAACTATAATGCCAGACTGGGCACCAACAATAATTTTGTGAGTGCTCAGGTCTGCCAATTAATGGAAGTAGTACATTGGTTGACAACAAGTAATTGCATTTACTTCATCTGGCTCATGTAATGTACATAGTGGTGCATCAGCTGCCCTATAATCTGAACCTTATATTGGATAGTATATTGTAATGCCATGAGCTTCAGGAAAGGAAATCTTAGTGCAATTTTTGGTGCTAGGTGTGAAACTATTTCATATGACATTCATTCATGGAGTTATGCAACATAAATTTAATATGACCTGGTCATCTGGCATAGTTGCATGTCTAGCAAATCTACTTATGGTTTACTTTATAAGTACAGCAATCCTACAGATCAAAAATAAAACCTACCTACAATTTTAGTTTATGGATAATGAAGTGAAGCTCCTAACTATTTTGAAATTGCGCACTAGTTAAACATACTGTGTTCATTTCAACAATTAACTGATACACTTCTGTCACACAAAGTAGGATTTAAACCTCATTTCTACAATATCAACTTTAATAGACACACTGGGTGGCTGCTCAGCCCCTGCCGTGGCCCACTGAGGGAATATGCACAACAAATCTAACAAAATATACAGCACAGAACAGAATCTGAGCACATGCGGCAATCCAGATTCTAATATAAATAACCTAACTCTCATTATGATGTCTCTAGCATTCAAGCACGAATCAACTAGAAAAAACCCTAACTCTGAAATGGGGTTCGCCATTCAATCAAATAACCCTAACAAGCAGAAGGGGGTGCCGCAATCAATCACAAATCTACTATAAAAAACCCCATCTACTAAATCTTCTGCTAATCTACTACAAGTATGAAAGAAGGGGAACGAGAAGCATTACCACATCCACCACCTGCTTGTCGCTCGCCTCCGCACCTACATCCAGTGCGCCGCCAGACGCCGTCACCACCAGGTCTGCCACGACGGAGTCCGAGCCCACCACCCCCTGCGCCACCAGATCCGCCGCCGCAGGGACCGATCCAGCGACTGCGGATGCAGCATCTCCCGCACCGCCGACGGCGGCCACTTCTTGGACGGCATCTGCCGCGGTCTCCGCGCCCTCGACCACATCTCCGTGCGCAGCGACGGCAACGCCACGACCTTGCTCCATCGAAGCCTGAGAGAACCCGCTGGAGAGAGGGAGGCGGTGGGGTTGAGCGAGTAGGTGAGGTGGCGGGGCGATGGAGACGAGGGGGAGACGATGCGCCAAGGAGGGAGGAGGGAGTGAGCCGATTTGGGGGGAAATGGTGGGCGGATGCGGCCGGTGGTGGTTCCCCTCCCTTCTTATAGGATGGGACGTTTTTGGAATTTTTCGTGCGTGGCGTGGCGCGTGGCTAGCCCACGACCGCCGCACGTGACAACGGGCACGTGATAAGGGAAACCGAAACGCCCACGTATAATACGTGTATACCCTCAGCGTACAAAAGTAATCGGGCCGGTGTGGGCTCGTAGCGGGCTCTACGCGCGCTCTACACGGACATAAAAAGACGATCGTGCCCCTCTTCACGAATCGTTTTTGACAGATCTCAGCCGTCCTTGTGTTTCTCCCCCTCGCGTTCAGCCCAGGGGGGGAGCACCGGAGCAGAAACGTTCGAACTAATAGTTGTTAGTCTTATGTGTAAGTGCCAATGTGAATTCCTGTATGAGATATTGACCCACTAAACTCACTCAAGGAGTGGAGACAGCCCAATAAAAACAATTTTTTTTCGAAGATAAGGGCGTTTGCGTCCTTTATTTGGAAGCAACTACAACCCAGACTGCTAACGGGCTTTAGATGAAGTAGAAGAACCCGGCTGAAACAAGAGATATGCAAGAGCTCACCTGAAAAGATACGGAAATCACATAATAATATGCTAAGTTAGCTCAGTGGCTTTCCGTTTCTACTACTAATACAAGAAGAGCCATAAAAACAAAGTCCAGGTGGGAGCGAAATCTTTGAACATACATTAACGGTGAAATCGGACAGCTCTTCAGTAACAAAAGAGGGCTGCGTGCCTGCGTCAAGGTGAACCTATCTCTCCCTTCCTTTTCGACATTGTGACCGATGCCTTATCCTCCATGGTTTCAAACATTTGAGAAGATCGATGGAACCACCAGTCTGGTTCAATGGACCCAACTGCATTGCTGATCAATGCCCCTGATTCTGTTTTAGATAAGCAGATATGCTTAGGGTCAGAGTCATGAGTATTATATGTGCAGATCTCCCTGCCTCTTATCCGTTAAGTACCATCCATCCATCGGCCTCTATCATGAGTTGATTTATTCGAGAGACGTGAGCTCCCTCTTGGTGACCAACCCTAAACCCAACGCTCATGCTAATGTGGAATCGTGAGTTCCAATAGTACTATCTTAGTGCATGGCCAATATTAGCTGATCTTTTTTTTTCGTCACGGTTAGTAGCAGAAATCAGATAATTTGTACTACTAAAAAGAGTTAGTAAGACAGTAACATAGTTCCAAGATCTTTTTGGTTCAATTTTGTGTGGCAGACGAGTCACAAACGCACAGGCAATCTTTACATAGTTTAGTGTGCCTGCCGACGTGGTTGTAGTATTCAGGCACAAGTTTTGCAAGATGCTAAATGACGTAAGGGTATGATAACAATGTTACTGTATTAGTTAGACTATTGAGGGGATTGATGCTTGATATATATAGAAGAAAGGAAGAGCGGTGATGTCTCTTTTTGAAGGACGCCCCGCGAGTCACTATTCTTCCAAGAACAATAAGTTGGTGGCTACTGTTTTTAACAAATAAACCTTTTTCTTTTGTTGCGAACATTTAACAAACGAACCTAGAAGGAGAGCAAGAATATATAACTACACGGGGAACAGCACCGTCAACAGAGTACTCACGATTATTCAGAAGAAACGAAAATGCAGGTTCGAAAAGTGTATAGCATTTCCCTTTTTGAAGTTTCCATGCTGCTCAAACCATTGCTATGGTGACACGTGTGACCTCACGATGGTTTTAGGTTCTCGATGTTCATTCTTGATTGAGTGATATTTTTTATGTAGAAGTATCGATTTTCTGTTGTGAGAATACATGCATGATCAGATGATTCTAGGTGTTGCCATGTACACGGGAGCAACTAGTTAATGGGTACCCCACATGAGCAACTAGTCAACATTACATGTTCAAACCCTTTTCAATGTATCAGGTGCCGCGTCTCAGTGTCGCCATGTGTCGCATGTTTGATGTGCCCCGCACAAGAGTTTTTTTCCTAGTTTTTCTTTTACTTTTCTGTTTTTTCCTGTTCCTCGGTTTTCTTGTATAGTTTTCTTCTTCTGTGCAAGGTGCACTCTCCCGTGGACCGTGGGTGTGCTTCACTTGACATCACATGTGTGCTCCCGTGGGGAGTATATGAGTGTGATTCCTTGTGAAGCACATTTCTGCTTCACCCACACTCCCTCACCCTCTCCCCCCCACGCTGCCGCCGGCGGGCGCCCCAGGATCTGGCCCGGGTGGTGTCGGCGGTGGCGGGTCTTCCTGTACCTGCACGCGTTCCTCCTTCCCGTGGCAGGGGGCAGCGGCGGTGATGATAGGCCGGTGGCGGTCCGGCGACATGGTGGCGGTGGCCGGTGGCGAGCGCGGTGGTGGTGCTTCCACTTGGCGGCGGGGCGGACCGGTGGTGCTGGGCCGCCGGGGGTGCGATCTGGGCCTGTAGGACCCCATCTGGGTCCTAGAGGGCCGGCTCCGGCGCGGCCATGATGCCCACTGTGCGGGGACGCAGGTGAGCGGCTTGAAGAGGGGGCGGCGACGTCGACGGCGTGCCTGCTGCAGCGCGAAGGCGGGAGCTTTACGGGCTTATGAGGGCCCGGGCGGACCTATGGGCCCACGGGCCTGGTATGCTCCTGCTATTGCGTCCGGTCGGCTACCATCGTTCACGACGGAGGTTGATGCCTCCCGCGTGCTGACGGTGCTGTTGCCCTAGTCCCGGTTCCTCTTCTTGTTTGTGCAGGCCCCACTTCGCGGTGCCGTGGTGAGACGGCGTGGGAAGCTTCAAGACCGTGTCGGCGCAGGGTGGTGGTCGGTTTGGTGGCGAGCTCCAGAGCGACCGAGGTCAAGGGTGTTATTGGGAGAAATCCCTGTCGGCCTGGTCCACACTGACGCGGTGGCGCCTGAGGGCGCCACTGGACCTTCCTGGAGGGCGTCGGGGGCTACCCTTCCTCTCTCCTCGCCACGTACCGGGGGAAACCCTTGGCAGCAGCGTCGTCATCGCCGCGTCCCTTCTTGGAGGTGTTGATTGGTACCGGCGTTTCAGAGTCTAGGAGCTTGATGGGAGATCTTCGGTGGGCGCAGTAGTCGCGAGGCTTCTTTGTTTTTGTCGATCCGCCGTTGTCGGCATTTGTTCCTTTTGTATTTTCTCTTTGGTTTCTTTTCGGGTGTGACTGTGCTACTTCCGCCCCAAGACCTATGGTTGGTTGTATCGATTGGTTGCTTTGTAATACAACGAGGGGAAAACCCTTTTTCGGTCACTTCTCTTGGGAGCACTGCACTTAAGGAGATAGGTTAGAGTTGGGTGGAAGTACACATGTTAGTGCTAGTTGAAATAACACGTTGGGAAACACATGTTAGTTCACATTGAAAGCACATGTTAGTACTAGCTGAGAGCATAGATTTGCTGGATTTTATTTTTGTCGTAACTTATCAACATATGATCTAGTTTTAAAAATTTCGATGGGAAGAACACAAAGATAAAAACATTTAGTAATTTGAATGCACGGTTCAAGAGATATTTTCTTTGAAAAAAGATCCATAAAAAAGCACAAATAAACCTATCAATGCCTCCAGCACAGGAAAAACCAAAACTTCTAGACATAAGAAATGGCACATATTTCCCTAAGAAAAACAAATGGCACATATGCAGTACAACATTTTTCACCACCGTAAAAAATGAGAGTGACCACTAGTGATTTCATTTCATGGCCTGCACGAGCAAGGGCAAGCGGGCTTCAGTCAGAGCTCGTCCATATGAACTCAGGCCGCGAACCCGAAATCACTAGTTAAGGAGTACTCGTTGCAAAGATCACTTCAACTTTCCAAGTTGCAACAAGTGGCGTACATGCAGCGCGTCACTTGTCGCAACCTGGGAGTTTTCCTTTTTTCGTATATCCGTTTATTCAAAATGTTTTACTCTCAAACCGTGCATCCAAATCTCGAACTGCTTTCACCGTTGGATTCCTCGCGTCGAGATCTTCAAAACTAGATCTCATATTGATAGGCTTTAACGAACTTTTTTTCACGAAAAAAATCAGACGAAAAAACCAAACCGGGAGCACGGGTTTTTTCCCTTTCCGAAAGGGGCACGCCCGTGCCACTCACGAAATCAGAACCGTGCCTCTTGCGGAAGGAAAAAAAAAAGAGAAAACGCGTTTTTTCCCGTTTCCGAGTAGGCACGGCCGTGACTCTCGCGAAAGCACAACCATGCCTCTCGCGCAAGCAAAATCGTGACTCTTGCGAAAAAAAAAGAACACAACCGTGCTTCTCGCGGAAGCAAAACCGTGACTCTCGCGAAAGAAAAAAAAACAAAAAACACGTTTTTTTTTCGTTTCCGAGAGGCACGGCCGTGACTCTCGTGAAAGCACACCCGTGCCTCTCGCGGAAGGAAAACCGTGACACTCGCGAAAGAAAAAAACAGAAGACGCGTTTTTTTCCTTTTTGAGAGGCACGGCCGTGACTCTTGCGAAAGCAAAACCGTGCCTCTTGCGGAAGCAAAATCGTGACTCTCGCGAAAGGAAAAAAAAAGAAAACGCGTTTTTTCGCGCAAAAATTTTTTTTTCTCGGAATTTTTTTATTGAAAAGCTAAGGAAGACCGGTGGAAAACCAAAACATCGAACAAAACCAAAAAAACGTTAAAAAAGCCGAAAACGCGTGTGAAAAAATAAAAACACAAAATCCGGAGGGAGCGCCCGGAGCGTGACACGTGGCGAATGACTGAGAGCGCGCTAAGTTGCGCTGATCATTGCGAGGCTCCCGAAGGAGTGGTCGTTAACTAGTTGCTCACCCGCAAACCCAGGTTTTGTTTTTTTGGAGAACACCTAGCAGCATATTTACTGATTCAGCCCAGTAGCGTTTATGGGCCTCGAGAGAGATTGCATCTGACTATGATTTCCCCTACGCGCCGGCCCAATTGGTGCAAACATCTATTCCTTTTTCTTTTCTTTTTGTTATTTCTGTTCTGTTTTTCTTCTCCTTTTGGGAAATATGTGAATAATTTTTTATAAACTAGATTAACATACATTTAAGCACACATGAATAACCTTTTCTGAAATGTATGAAGTATTTTTGTATATCTTTTGTACATTGCGAAAAAATATGAGATGGACGTCTTTTGAAATATATGGAATTATGGATATTTATTTTTATGTACATGAATATTTTTTGGTTTATAAATTAAAAATATTTCTTCATTTCTTTTTATAGTCTTATAGTCTTATTGTATTTTGGTTTTTGTTTTCCTAGCGGCATCGGCGAGGTGGCGGCGGTGAAGACACGTTGAAATGAGGTCTATCCGACCTCTCCCTACTTCTATGGTGTTTAATTTGACATTAACGAAGGGCCTGTGAAGGTAGGTTTTGCAAGATCTATTGGTTCTCTTCAAATCTTGGTTGTTTGCTTGTCCATCATGGGAAGCAGTTGAATGGTGGTGCGGCAACTTCGACGTCTTCAATCGTTTTGTCCTGTGGCAAGATCCTATTTCTACAACGCTTTGGATTGGTGGTGAAGGATTGCATGCATGCGTTGCGTGGGGAGCTGCCCCAACCGATGTTTTAAATGGCTACTGGATCTTGTTTTTCAAGGGGAGTGACTATTGTGGTCTTCTGAGCTTTATATGGTGAGGACATTTGCAGGTGTTCTTATCCCTTATTATCTGTTTAGTGTATTTTTCAAGCTTTGACAGACGACGAGCTAGTGAAGAAAGATGATGGACAGTATGATTTCAATGTAATTTTATTTTTTGTAGGTCGTTTTGTGTCTTGTTGTCCTTGATTGTACTGTCTACTGTTTTTCTTGATAAATATTACATATGAGATGCCCTTTGGGTGTCTCTTTTCAAAAAATATACGACAAAATGTTCCTATACTTAAATATACATGATTATAGTTTGAAATAAAATGTTTATCGCATATACAAAAAATGTTTTAATATACAGAGAAAATATCCATGTGTTTCCAAAAAAAAAATACATACCTTTGGAAAAAAGTGTTCATACATGTCAAATTATAAAGTTACGTGCCAGAATATAAAGTCGTTGTACAGTAACGATATCATGATGAGCACGACTACACGTACGATAACGATATACGAATAAATTGTGCTCAACTTTAAGCTGCTGGTGTGCGCGTGGGGCTCGTGTAGAATTTCAGAAATTGAACTAGTTCACTACTCTCCAGCTACGGCCAAGTTTCATCTATTTGAATAGGATGCGGCCAGGTCGGGCGCCACTCTGCACCGATGCATCGATTCTTTATGAGAGGTTTATGGGAGGATGGATGGGTACGACTTTGAGGCTGGGATGGCTGGAGCCGGAGGTGAAGTATCGTAGGGGGAGAGACAAAGGTGGCGGAACATACACATAGCTACCTCTTGTATGTTTTCCTATTATAATTAAAAAGATGCGCAGGTGTGTTGATTTGCTGGAACTAAGCCAGGATCCAGCATGCATGGCTGCATGCATGTTACGGTGCATTCAGCATTGACCATTCGTCCTAGGGTACTTAATATAGAGGTCTGACCCGCCCCGCGCGCGAGAAAGATGCGTTGACCTACATCAAACCCTACGTTAAAGTCGGTGTCGTCTCACGCAACATAACGTGACTAAGCCTTCCAGCTGCAATACGCATGCATGCACGTGGATTTCATCGAGGAACAAACGTACATACGTAGCTAATTAGCTGTGCTTCCGGGCTGTCGAGATGGGGACTGGGATCGGCCGTTCGATCTTCTTCATCATCTTAAACACCATATATATAGATCGGTCTCTCCGTCACCATAGTATTTTACTAATCTTTTGAATCAATCTTTTGCATTCATGAAGTCTTCTTACACCCGTCTGTCACAAGCACACGATTCAGGAAGAAGGCCCGCCTGTGGGCGCGCGTTGGCGCGAAAGGAGTACCAACTATACTTCCAGAGACTTAGGCCCTGCTGATCAGGGGTGACGCAGCCCCTTGTTTGATCCTTTGCAACATATACCTGTGCTAGTTTCGCTCTTCCTATCAATGAAAAGATACGCAAAGCTTTTGCTTATTCGTGAAAAAAACAAATACCCGAACTTGATCTCTACTGCTAGTCGGCTACAGTATATATTAACTACAACTAGTACTTGTAATCCATGGTACTTACGGAGTTAATTACGCTCAGACAGTTTTAGCATTCTAGACTCAGTGGGCAGTGGCCCGTTACTATACATGTCATTTTCGACAGTTCTCAAGTCTGAACAACGTGATCTTGAGCTATCATTTGTTCTAACTTGATCGATCTGATACTTAGTTAATTCATCCATCTTGATGCCCCCATTGATACCTAATCAGCAATGATGCTGAATGGATTTATTGGTCCATTTCATGTGCTTTTTGTCGAGTCAATTTCTGACTTGTTCACCATGAAGTGATCTAGCTCCTGAGATATATGGTTTTCTTTATTCATATCTTTTTTTGGTCTTCTAGGCTGCAAAACTATAATGCTTGTGTCCCGAACCAAAGACTATATATCACCCGAGAATACGTTGAGGAACTGTGGGAACTTCCAATACGGGCAGCTGCTCCGGATGAAGCAATTGTCGCAGCTTCTAATCCACCAGAACAACAAATAGGTATCCACTCCGCCTCTTTTAGACAAGAAGTCTACTATAGTGAAAATTCATGGTCAAGGGTAAGTTTAGAAGACTGGGTCAGTATAAAAGAGACGTGTATTGTGATACGGAGGAAGTGCTAGATTAGAGTAGGAGGACAAACGAAAAACTAAAGATTAATTTGCACATGGCATCACATTAACATAAAACCTAGATAACACCGTAGCACCATTACAGTCTATTACGTCATTCCATTGTTTTTCCAGAAGGCCAGCAGCTTTGGAAACAAAATGATGATAAACATTACAATTTTCACATATTATTTCTAGGCCAATCATTATGCTGATTACATTAACCTATCGATATAGTCTTGAGGAACAGTTTAGTTGGCCCTGGCAGTGACCATGGAGATGTCGGCTTTACGACCGAACCTAGCGACCTTGCAGTCGGTGGCGAAGATGTCGGATGAGACAAAGCTTGCTACACCCCCCATCACTGGCATGCTAGAACTCACGTTGAACTTGTTTACATAGTCGGGGCGGTAGGTTTGGCCGAGAACACCGTGAACATCACCTGTCAGGTCGTAGAACTTGAACCCAATATCCAGATGCGCGAGACTATCATCCTCTGTCACACCGTAGTTGTGAACACGTGAGTCTTCCTTCGTGATGGGCACCGCTTTAGTCATGATGTCGAACACACCCTTAAGCTCAACCCTCACGTTGTTGGTCATGGAGATCCTCGTGACGGTCAGGCCATGCACGTCGGTGGACTGCCACTGTGCACCGATGTCACCAGCGACGTCAATGGGTGCTCCATCGAAGGCCAACTCGAGGCGATCAACGTCATTGTTCCACTTGGCGGTCTTCTTGGCACCCACGTAGAGGCGGTGGTCGGCGAAGCGGACACCTACGGCCTGGATCCATGTGAAGTCGCGGCTCATGGACGGGTCGTGTTTGCCGATGAAGTGAGCGTTGATATGGAGGTTGGCATCAGAGACGACGCAGAAATCCTTGTCCTTCTTGCCGTGGAAGTAGAAGTTATTGCCGTCAGCGCCGGTGAAGCAGGGGTCGCCGCAGATAAACCCAGGGTAGAAGTCACACACTTCAAGAAGGTTTTGTCGTTAGTATCATCATCAAAAAGAACGTCACTACCTGTCTAGAGCATTACCATTGCAATAATTAAAACGTCGTGCATCTTCAGATGGATGTTGAGGTCTAAGACCGAATTGTCCTCGATCTACCACATTTAAAGAAAAGGGCATGCATAGCTTGAGAGTAGGGAAAGATTGGGATGTCTTACAGCAGTATGTCTTGCAGGAGGAGCAGACGACAAGGCACTCCTCGGGACAGCGCTTGGGGCAGGTGGCCACGCAGGGGGTGAAGTCGCAGGTGAGAGTCTGCGCCCTCTTGCCGAACCGTCCAGGGTGGATCACGCGGGAGTTCGGCGGCAGCGGGCGGCGCGGCTGCGCGGCCGCAGAGGACACGGCGGCGCACAGCACCACCAGCACGGTGGCGACTGCTCCCATGCACGACGCTGGCCTGGCCATAGCTACGTACCTGGGGCCTGCGTGTGCTAGCTTAATTGGCTTATCTCTGTTCGCTAGTATGCATGTGGGGAGCTCGTTGTGAGTTTGATAAGATGGATGCCTGCGTTGCACACGGGAATTTATAGGATGCGCGGGAGGAGGTGACTGATCGAAGCTGCGAAAGATGGTCATTGACTTATTGCTGCGTGCAACCCATGATGCATCCATGTAATTGACAACGTATGCACGTTTGGGAGATTGATCCTGGACGCAAAGCGACTGGCATCGCTTAGCATCGCACCAACCAGACGATCGAACGCCTACGTAAGCAGATTTGTCTACTAATTTCTCTGTTCGAAAGGAAACAATTAGGTTGCGCTTAAGCACACTTAGGTGCGGCCACAGCCAAATGCCTCGCCTAGAGCATAAAAGAAGTCTAGTCGAGGCAAGCGCAAAATTGTTCACTCCTGCAAGAAATCATTCCATATCAAAACGGTCCAATTTGGTCAATATGCCATATTTTTCTTCTCATAAAAGATGCCATATTCCAACAATAGCGGGTAGGTTACCTTGAAAAAAGTTAATGGAGGCCGGCTCCAGGTAGCCCGGTATTAAAATGATGTATTTGTATATCCCAAGAAATTTTAAAAAAGGTGAATACACATGCACATGTATACTGCGTATGTGTGAAATTCTATAGCAATATTCTTTCACACGTGGCGTACGAAAAAAGACAAATTGGTATTTGCGCCGATTTTTTTTTGTTGGGCTGGATTTTTGTTTTTTCTGTGTAGCTTACAAATCATAATATTTTCAAACAAATTTTACAAATCCGTCCTGAACAATTACAAGTTTTAGCAAAAAAATCCATTTTTTTAACTTTTGAATGTGGTTTTTAATATATATTTTAAATACCGAGCCATGTGGAGCTTGACGGCCACAAATCCACACTCGTAGTTTACCCCTTTTCATGTCCTACACTGATGTCTATACGCATATAATAATCCATAAAATAAACCAATGATGGTCAAAACGGTACAACCACCTAGGTTGTTCCTAAGCCCTAAGTGTAAATCTAGAAGACCAACTCAATATAAAAACAACATGTATTTGTGATATGTAGGAAGTGCTAGAACTAGAGTAGGAGGACATCATGCTGACATAAGGGAAGCACCATTATGTCAGCATGAAAGTCAATTCCTTTTTTTTTCTAGAAGGCCGGTAAATTTTATTCAAGATAATGTTAAACGTTACATTCTCACATAGTAGTACTGGCCAATCAGTAGGCCGATTACATTAACCGGTTTTGTCTTGAGCAATAGTTTAGTTGGCCCTGGCCGTGATCATGGAGATGTCGCCATTATGGCCGAACCTAGCGACCTTACAGTCGGTGGCAAAAATGTCGGAAGTGACATAGCTTGCTACACCACCCATCACCGGCATGCTTGAACTAACGTTGAGCTTGTTGATGTAGTCGGAGCGGTAGGTCTGGCCTAGAATGCCATGAACATTGTCGGTGAGGCCATAGAACTTGAAACCAATGTCCAAATGCGCAAGGCTGTCATCCTCTGTCACATCGTAGTTGTAGATGCGGGAGTCCTCCTCCGTGATGGGCACTACTTTAGTCATGATGTCGAACACACCCTTAAGCTCGACCCTCACACCGTTGGCCATGGAGGTCCTCGTGATGGTCAGGGCAGGCACGACGGTGGATTGCCATTGTGCGCCAATGTCAGTAGCGATGTCGATCAGTGCTCCATCGAAGGCCAACTCGAGGCGATCGATGTCATTATTCCACTTGGAGGTCTTCTGGGCACCCATGTAGAGGCGGTGGTCCACGAAGCGGATGCCCAAGGCCTGGATCCATGTGAAATCTCGGCTCATTTGCGTTTGCCGATGAAGTGGGCGTTGATATGGAGGTCAGCGTCAGAGACGACACAGAAGTCCTGGTCCTTCTTGCCATGGAAGTAGAAGTTGTTGCCATCGGCGCCAGTGAAGCGGGGGTCACCGCATGACATCCCAGGGTAGAAATCACACACTTTAAGAAGTTTAAGTAATTAGTATTGAGGTTGTTGGCCCAGACCGTGCACGTCGAGTACTTTCCGACCATACGCAAACGACCGACAACGAAGAACTTGCCCACAGTCTTGGTTTCTGCCCCAAGCTGGCTCGATCCGTCCGGATCGATCGAAACTAGCACAGCTAGCTACGTAGCCCGGTGAGTTGCACTCGTACACGAACTCCTACGCCGAACACGCACATAAACAGCAACCGGCTGATTGATCCGGCCGGCCTGCACTACACACACGTACGCACACGAGGAGGCTGGCCAAGTATTGCCAAAGGCTCGTATCGAGCCTTGTGTTTTATTTCAACTCACGGTACAAAGATTACAAGGGATGGTTACATATATATATATACTAGTATAGCTAGCCTATACGTAAACCAATCAGGTGACTGAGTCTTAGTCCGAGCCGGCTAGGAGACGGAGACGTGTTTAACTCCAACAATCACCTCCCTAAACACGACGTTGTCACGTCACAGCTCCGACGCCGATCCTTCTTCGCATCTTCAAGAACTTCTCTCGGTCTAAAGTCTTGGTTAGCATATCCGCCAATTGATCATCGGTGCGAACGTAGTTGACCTTCATCCTACCTTCTTTCACGCAATCCTTTGTGTAATGATACATCGTATCAACGCGCTTGCTCCTTTCACGCCGCACTGGATCCTCGGGTAGAAAGGTCTCACTATCAACATTGAGCACAATTTGTTCCGGATCTCGATCTATGAGATCACTGTGTAGCCTCGCTAGCGACACACCGTGACATGCCGCAGTTGCTTTACTCTTCTTGCTCAGCTCAAGACGAGGTTCCATTGGAGCGTCAATTGGATTGCAATATTTCATGCCACGACTTTCAAGTACCTTCCTTGCGTATGCCTCCCGGCATAGTGTGGTCTCCACCGTCTTTTGATGTACCTCTATCCCGGAGTAGTAGCTCAAAAGACCAAGATCATCCATCTGTAGCTTGAACTTTGCAATCAACTCTTCATCTGCTCCCGTTATCAACAGGTCGTCGACGTAGATGCCAACTAGTAGACGATCCCTTCCTTCACCTCTCTTGTACATCGCATGTTCTAGTGGGGCTTTCTCAAATCCAAGAGAAATCATCGTTTGATCAAGTTTGATGTTCCATGCCCGAGAGCCTTGCCGTAGCCCATACAAGACTTTGTGTAGCTTCAGTACCCTGTGTTCCTCTCCCTCTTTGATGAAACCCGGTGGTTGATTCACATACACATCTTTTATCTCGCCCTTCAAGAACACGGAGTTTACATCCATGTGATGTACTTTCCATGATTCCTGAGCCGCGAGCGCGATGAGTAATCTCACCGACTCCATCTTTGCAATGGGAACGAACACTTCTTCGAGGTCCACACTTTCCTCTTGCACGTACTCTTTGGTTAGTAGCCTCGCTTTGTGCTTCATGCACCCTTCAACATCTTTCTTGACCTTGAATTCCCGCTTGAGCTCCATATCCTTTTCATTGTTGGGAAGATCCACAAGCTCCCATGAATTATTGTCATGATCGACCCCAACTCTTCTATCATAGCATGACGCCAACACTCCTTCGTATTTGCGTCCACAAATTCCGCCGGTTCCTCGGCGCTTGCTAGACACCGTCGCCCACTCCCGTTCACCATTACCGGGTTAATCATCCGAAGAAATTTCTCCGGATATGGGTGTAACTCCGGTTGTAGATGTTCCAGTGTAGGTGGTGTCCTTTCCTCCACATGCGCTGTCGACGTCCCTCCTAGACTGGTCGGCAGCACCGCAGTTGTAGCTGAGCTCACGTCCACACACAGGCCACCAGACCAAACCCCACGCAGGCCACCAGGCAATGTGCCTTGCCCATTACCACCCGCGGATTGGCCTGTCTCGTGGTCCGGCTCCTCTTCTGATGCGTCACATGTGCCTATATCTTTTGCTTTGCATGCTGAGACGTTGCTGCTGCTGCCTTGTGCACTACTTGGTAGGCTTCTAGTATGAGAGCACTCCTGCTTGCTTGCTAGTAGGCTCCTGCTACAGCAGTCAGCGCATTGCATGCTGCTCCTTGGCTCGCATGACGCAGCAGACTGGACCGCCGGTCGCACGTAGGTTCTCCGACGAAAGCCTGGACCATCCACAATGACAGCGGGACCTTTTTGCCCCACTTTGCCATCCTCTGATGTGACGCCTGTGCTTTTTATGGCGCTGTTTGCCGTCGTGTACATGCCTGGTGCGCCTCCAGCACCAGGGCACTCCTTGCTTGCATGTGCAGCTGGCACTACATCTCCGGGACGATCGCACGCAGCGCCCGCTGCACCCGCGCGGGGTACACAGCTTGCTAGCGCATTTGTTCTACATCGCGACACGACGCCGGTGCTTCTCTTCTGGTGGACTTCCGACATCACGGACGTCTTTGTTCTTTCAGGATGCAGCACACAACAAGGCTGCTTCTCCATGGCCGAGCGCACGCGGCAATCGTTGCTTCCGCTCCAGCAAAGTTGGCACTTACATTCATAGCACTGACATAAGTTTCGGAATCACTCCCCGCATCTGTAGCTTCGACACAGGTTTCCGAACCACGATCATGATGGCAAACTTTTTCTTCTGCAAGTTCGACAATTTCTTTAGTCAACGCTTAAGAGTCTGGATCCTCCTCGTCCACCAGTTTACACATCAACATCATGTCACCATCATCTTCTTGCTGGACAATGAGCGCCTTCTGCTTCGGTGCTTCCTCGCAGTCAGCCTTGAAGTGGCCGAGGAGACCACAGTTATAACACCTCACTTTCCTGATGTCAAACTTTCTCCTCGGTGGTGGTGCAGCCTCATCGTGTGAGTCGTCGTCGGAGTCGGCGAAGTTCTTTCTCGCCGAACGCTGCTTCCCCTTCTTCTTGCTGCTGCTCATGGATCTGCCTCTCTTTTCTAGGGCGATCCACTGTGCCTTCGTGAGCATCACAAGTTCGTCGTTCCTTCCGTCCCCAAGACTGTACCGCATACGCTCATCGTGAGCCTTGTACCGTCCGACGAGATCGTCGATGGAGAGAGTCGCGAGATCGACGCACTGCTCGATCCCCGTGACAATTTGCAGGTACCAGGGAGGGGCCGCACGCAAGAACCGCCGGACAACCGAGGCCTCCGTGAGGTTCTCTCCAAGCGCGCGAATCCGATTGACAAGAGTAGCCACCCGTGAAGCGAACGCATCCACGGACTCATTGTCGCCCATTACCAAAGTCTTATAGTTCCTTAGGAGAGTTTGGAGATTGGCTTGCTTGACGCGAGTATGTCCCTCGAACATGAGTTTCAGCGTATCCCACACCTCCTTCGCCGTTGCTTTGGCGATCAGGTGCTGGAGGACATCCATCAGCATCACCGAGTAAATCGCCGACGCCGCCTGCCGATCCTTCCGGTGCTCGGCTCCCTCCTTCTTGAACGCGTTGCCTCCGGGATCCACCGCGTCCCATAGCTCGTTGGCGCGGAGACCACACTCCATGAGGGCCTTCCAGACCCCGAAGTTCTCGCGATCAAACCGTGGATACGACGAACTCGCCGGAGCAGCAATTACTTTAGCCGCACCGGAGTACTCCGCCAGCTGCTTGGTCTTCTCGTCGTTCGCCATGATCCTCCGTTACTAGAAGACCAACCTTACTCTGATACCAATTGTTGGCCCAGACCGTGCACGTCGAGTACTTTCCGACGACACGCAAACGACCGACGACGAAGAACTTGCCCACAGTCTTGGTTTCTGCCCCAAGCTGGCTCGATCCGTCCGGATCGATCGAAACTAGCACAGCTAGCTACGTAGCCCGGTGAGTTGCACTCGTACACGAACTCCTACGCCGAACACGCACGTAAACAACAACCGGCTGATTGATCCGGCCGGCCTGCACTACACACACGTACGCACACGAGGAGGCTGGCCAAGTATTGCCAAAGGCTCGTATCGAGCCTTGTGTTTTATTTCAACTCACGGTACAAAGATTACAAGGGGTGGTTACATATATATACTAGTATAGCTAGCCTATACGTAAACCAATCAGGTGACTGAGTCTTAGTCCGAGCCGGCTAGGAGACGGAGACGTGTTTAACTCCAACAGAGGTAGCTGATCTAAAGCATTACCGCTGTATTCATTAAACTTTGTGCATCTTCAGAAATATAGGGAGGTCCAAGATCAAATTGTCTTCGATCTCGTGTCACTTAAAAGTTAAAAAAGAAGGGCATGCATGGCTTGAGACTGGGGGGAGGTTGGAGATGTATATATATGCTTACAGCAGTATGTCTTGCAGCTGGGGCAGAGGACGAGGCACTCGTTGGGGCAGCGCTTATCGCAGGTGGCCACGCAGGGGTTCCTCTTGTCCTTGGTGTTGTCGCAGGTGAGAGTCTGCGTCCTCTTGCCGAACCGTCCAGGGTGGATTACCCGGGTGTTCGGCGGCAGCGGGCGGCGCGGCTGCGCGGCCGCAGAGGACACGGCGGCGCACAGCACCACCAGTACGACGGCGACCGCTCCCAAGCACGCTGGCCTGGCCATTGCTATGTACCTGAGACCTGCGTACCTAGTTTAATTCGCTGATCTGTGTGTTCAGTATGTGTGGCGAGTATGTATGTGGGCAGCTCGCTGTGAGTTTGGTAAGATGTATGGCTGTGTTGCATGGGAATTTATAGGATGCGCGGGAATAGGTGACTGATCGAATATCCGAAGGGCGGTACTGGGCGCCGGTGCGCCGGCTGAAAGTTTCGGCCGGTCGCATCGCAAGCGTCCGATCTGCGCTTGCGCAGCCGTCAGATCTGTCCTCTGTCCTTCCCTTCGCCAACCCGCTCGCACCGACGGCCCCGCCTCATCTCCTCGTGTTCCCATTGTAACGCCGTCGCGTGCACCGCCGCGCTGCCGCTTGCCGCCTCTCGCCGCATGCCGCTGGGATTGCAGGGCTACCTAGGAAGATTCAAGATTTTGTCGTTTGGAGCTCTTTATCGTCTGGTTCCAACAACTCGTGTCGTGGTTGCAGCACCTCCCACCGCCACCGTCTCTACTCGCCGCCGACATCGGCTTCCACCATCGTATTTCAGCACAAAAAGCTCAACGAACAGGAAAGGGGATTTCCCTAGTGGTAGCAAAAACCAAAAACTGTTCCAGCAAAATAGTATCACGGTTCCAGCAAAAAATGCACTGCCGCCGATGCCCGCAAACTAAAAATCTCACCGGTTCCAGCTCTGCTTTGGCTGGTTGTAGCAAAAAAACTTGTTGGTTCCAGCTCTATTGTCTATCACCGCCCCAGCACCATTTCTAGCCTATGCAGCAAAATCAAATACTAGTTCCAGCAAAAATCAGAAGTGCTCCCAGCCAAAAATTTGATGTACCAAAAGATCATGTGTATGCAGCAAAATCAAATATTGATTCCCAGCAAAAATCATAAGTGCTTCCAGCCAAAATTTTGATGTAGCAAAAAATCCTGCCTATGCAGCAAAATCAAAGGTTGGTTCCAGCACAAATCAAAAGTGCTTCCGGCCAAAAAATTTGATGTAGCAAAAAATCATGCCTATGCAGCAAAATCAAAGGTTAGTTCCAGCAAAAATCAAAAGTGTTTCCAGCCAAAAATTTGACGTAGCAAAATACCATGGGCGGCGGCACCACTGTCCCTCAATTTACAGCAAAATCATGGCGGACAGCGCCGCCGTGGACCACCATCAGCCTCGCCGGTTGGCCTGTTGCATCTCGCTGGCCGCCATCTCTACCATCCCCACGGTCGACGTCCGCCCCCGACTCCCGTAGCAGTACCCCGTACCCCGTGCCCCGTTTTGGTGATCAGCGGAGGAACGGGATTACACGGGTAGAGGAGGATGTGTTGGTGGAGATGGGGGCAAATGAGTGGTGGAGCTCACTGGGGAAGAAGATAAGGCATGGAGGCAGGCGGTGCGTAGGCCCAGTGTGGAAAAGGTCAAAAGAAAAAGGTGCGGCTATGCGAGCGAGCGGCGTGACCGGCCGAAGTTTCGGCCGGCGCGCCGATTACAAGCGTTTTCCATATCCGAAAGGTGGTCATTGACTCATTGTTGCGCGCAACCGCATGTGATTGACAACATATGTACGTCTGGGAGATCGACCCTGGACGTAAAGCGACTGCCGACTGGCATTGCTTAACATCTTACAAATTAACTAAGTCCTTGAAGATCGAACGCCTAGGGAAGTAGATACGTCCACAAATTTAATACTACATGTTTTAACCAAGATGCCCAGTGCTTCCTTTCTCTTACCGTGCATCCGTGCTAGCTATACATAGAACCTGGATTAAAAGACGACGAATATTTTTATTTTGGCAACCTAGATTAAAATATCTGAGCAGTTTTCTTTTTGCAGCAAAGCTGATCGGTTTTAATAGTAGCGAAACTAGATGTTTTTGCGAACCAACCTATGGTTGGATGGTTAGGACAAGGCTTCCCGCGCTGTTCGTTCAGTGGGAGGAGGCGGTACTAATAGGGGTATGATGTGCGTGTGTGGTTAATAGAGGTGGATGTATGCTCGCATATATGAGCAACTTCGATTGTACTGTCTTCAAAAAAAGTAGATGCTTTTACCATGTCGGAAAATGTCATTTCAAAACTCAGTGCACAGCTTTACTAGTGGATATCAAAAAAATGTGCACCTAAATAAAAAAAATGTTTGTGTATTATAACCAACATTCATGTAATATTAAAAGCTTTTCCAGCCTTTACACAAGATGCTTTGTTTCATTCCAGTAAGTATTACTGAATTATAAAATGTTCATGTTTTTGTCAAAAATATTGATACATTTTAAAACAAGGAAAATGTGAAAGAACAACTTCGTGTGCCTACAAGTTGGACTTTTCTAAAGCCTATGACCATGTGGACTGAGATTTTTCGGATTACACGCTTTCTGCTCTCATCAACAAGTCAGTGGCGGATGATGGTTTGGGAGGTGTCAAGACTTATTGTGGGCATATGTTATTTCTCACCTCTTGTTTGCGATGATTCCATGCTATTTTTTTTCATGTAGCCAACATGCAAGATAGGTCAAAGGTTTGTTAAACACGTATGCGTCATCGACATGTCAACTTATTAACCCTGAGAAATATTCCATCCGATAATTGCCTGGAGGCTGTTGTGGAGGAAGTGAAGAGGGTTTTGGAAATTTTGCAACAAGTTTTTGACCCAAATGTCTGGAGTTGCGAGTGCCAGAAGGCATAATGCATAATGGTAGGTTTGAGACCCTATAAGAGAGATTGCGGATGAGTGGATTGGAGCCAGCATCATCGGGGGGCAAATAACCTCCTATTAAATCATGTCCCAAGCCATCCCCACCTATTTTATGAGTGGTCCGTTTGTTGGCATTGCTATGAGACGATTTAACACATTTGATGCGGCATTATTGATGGGGGTGGAGAAGGGGAAAAGAAAAATGGCATGGCTCAATTGGGATAAAGTGATGCTACCAAAGTCGAAGGGTGGCATGGCCTTAAGAGATATGAGAGCCTTTAACCATGATTTATTGGCCAAGCAAGCTTGGTAGCTAATTGATGCGCTAGAAAGATGTGCAAGATTGTTATGTGCTAAAGTACTATCTGAATCTATTCGACACGATTTTATCAGAAAATGCATCGGCTGTTTGGAGGGGTATTGAGCATGGTTTGGACCATAGAACAATGGCTAGTTTGGACAGTGGGGGCGGATCTCAGAGAACAGGCAAGATCCATGGATTTTCGCCCTATAACACCCAAGCGTAAATGTCGGTTTAACTGAGTGTCGAACTTTTTGGACGAAGACGGTGCTTCGAACATGCAACAGTTATATGATCACTTTGTCGAGGGATGTTCAGGAAATTGGCAAGATCCATACCACTCCGCACAACCGGCAACATTATTTTGCATGGTTCCCTGAAAAGAATGGAAGTTTAGCGGTGAAGAATGCCTACCTGCTAGCTACATACAATCATGATGATGAGTTGCAGATGGGGTGTCCAGTAACAACCCCGAGCGTAAATGTAGGTTTAACCGGGTCTCCGGCTCTTTGGATGAACATGGTGCTTGGAACATGCAACGGTTACATGATATCTTTTGGTCGAGGGATGTTCTGGAGATTTTCAAGATCCGTATCTCTCCGCGCAACTGGCAGGATCAATTTTTTTTTGCTTGGTTCCCTAAAAAGAATGGACGTTTCTCGGTGAAGAGTGCCTACCGGCTAGCTACATACAACCATAATGATGAGTTGCAGGTGGGGCATCCAGTAACAAACCCTGATGGAGCCCGGCCTATGTCGCACTGCATTTGGAATGCCTCGGTCCCGCAGAAGCAGAAGAAGGTTATGATGTGGGAGGTTGTAGAGGCTGGGTGCCCTTTACGTATCAATGTAAGTTGTATAGGCATCTGTCAACGCATGACACTTGTTCTTTCTGCGGTATTAAAGTTAAAAGTACCTTTCACCCTGATTTCCCGTGATCATGCTACAAAACTGTGGGAGTTGATCAGGGTTATTTGGCCGCACCCTGATAGAAGTGTGCTAATAGATACGGGCAAGGATTTGCTGAATATGTTTGCGGGGTGTATTGATGCGGAACAATATAGATTTATCATACTTACCTGCGCATTTGACAGCGCTCGGACTTGCTACATGAAATTGCTTATACATGCAAGGTATTATAGTATGGATGAAATTCTGAAGGGTAAGATGCCAATGTTGGATGACTACCGAGGCCGATGGTGAGCTCACCGACCCCTGCGTGCCCTTGGCCGACGACATCGGGTCGCCCTTTTGGTTGATGTATCCTTCCTTGATTAGGATGTGACGGCTGCAAACGACATTATTCTTCCACGGCATGACGAGAGTGTGATCTTTGCAGCCTATCGGTTCTTATTGAATTGTAATGATGCGCTTGTGGCAGATATCCATACATTGGTGCAGGGTATGGCGTTGGCCTCTCAATACTCACAAGGCCACACTATTGTTCAATCGGGCTCTTATATCTGAGGCATTGGCAAGCTGGCTCGATCAGCATACGGGCACCTAGTCGCTGAGATTAAATCGTTCATGGAAGACCGTGATTTTATTCTAAATTTTTTTAGATGTGAACAAAACAGAATAGCACATCGACTGGCATTATACAGTCGTACTAACTGTAACACTGTTGTTGTGTAGCTACATAAATGATCCCATGTATTGAGTAGCTTTTACCTCTTAACTATAACCCTATTATACTGGAATAAAACTCTTACTTCACCCGGAAAAAATGGTTCGTGTGGGATGCATGGGTACTTATGGGAGACTCATGGGATAGATAGGTGCGACTCCGAGGCCTGGATGGCTGGAGCCGGAAGTGAAGTGGAGAATAAGTGGCGTAGGGGTAGACAAAGGTGACCGAACATACTTCGCTCAAAAAAGGAAAAAAAGGTGACCGAACTTAGCTACTGGTTTTGGCACATGGGAGTGTGCCCTCCTGGTTTTCAAAATGTCTTTTAAACATAGTTTGAAATGTCAAAAATTTCCAAACAAAAATTTGGCGTGTACATCTCGATATTGTACATGCTCACAAAGTCGATTCGCGAAAAACCGACAACTTGTGTGTCGCGTGTGAAAAAGACAAAATCCGGTGTTAAAAAATGCTTTTCACAAGACATGCTTTTGTTTTTTTACACAAGTCACAAAAAATATCGGTTTTCTTCAAAAACTTGACATGCGCACATATAATGTCGACATGTATGCGTCAAATTTTTATTTGGAATTTTTTCGCACTTTGAAATATATTTTTCGCGTGCAGGAGTGCGCACTTCCGAGGGCATCAAGGGATTTCCGGAGCTATGTATGCTTTCTTAGAAAAACTTGCATAGGTACGCTAGTTTGGCCGGTGCATTCAGCTCTACGTACGCATCATTGTCCTGGTTACTTGCTATAGAGATCTGACCCTGCGCTCACGCAAGAGAGACGCGTTGACCTACGACAATCTTACATAAAGCCGGCATCGTCGCACACAATATAGTAGCTGAGTTTTGTAGCAAAAAATACACGCATGAACATGGTCCCCCCCCCCCCCCCCCCCCCCCCCCCCCGCGCCCACACACACACATATATGAATAATAATCTTAAGAAATACTAGAAAAAATTGAAATGAAAATTTGGGATATCAAAGTAGATCTACCATTGCACTCACGTATAAAGTTTCGTGAAGAGATGACACCACGGGGTATTTCATAGTACCAAAAATACAATTGACCTTACTATTCCTTCAAACAATGTTTTTGAATATGACTTTGATTTTGTTACTTTTACACAGAGTACCAAATATGTCATTTCTTTATGAAACTTAATATGCAAGTATACCAATCAATCATGTGTATGTTTACAAAAATCAGTTGGACCAAACGTGAAGGCTTCCTTTTGTTTCCTCCCCTAACCATAGGGCAAACTCTTCTCTCCAGGCTTCACCGGTGAGCTCGTGCATTCGCCTCCGCTCTACCTGCCGCTCTGGCGGTGGCGGGGAGGGGAATCCCGGTGGCATTGCTCCGGGTAGTAATTTAGGTTAGTGTTTTTTAGTCCTCATAGGCGCGGCGCTCACAGGGATGTTTTTTTCTCGAAAAGGAGGTTATCCCCCAGCCTCTGCATCTGAATGATGCATGCGGCCATCTTATTATAAGCAAACAGTTCAACAAAGTCTCCAAGTCTTAAAAAACAAAAGGGCTCACAAAGAGCTAAAAACATGAAAACGGGGTAGCCACAACCGGCGGAATAAAGATAGATAGGAAACTAAACACCTATCCCATTACATGACCGCCATCCAAACCGGTTGAAGATAGCCCGTGCTACCGTCTCCCAACGGATAGACCCAGTAACCATACGCTCCCTGGCATCCGTTGGAATGAGTAGCGACCACATACGGATCAGTGTAGTGGCCCGAAATATAACCTGCAAGAAATGAATATGTATTATTATGTTAAAAACCAAATCGTTCCTGCAGTTTCATATAGCCCATAATAAAGCACATACTCCTACACGGATAAGTTTCGCTGTTTCTGACTCAACTCCATCTAGCCATGTCCCAAATAACGTGTGGATGGTATTCGGAGGAGAAATGTTAAACGCTATGTGAATAGACCGCCATAAAATTTTGGCCATTGGGCAATCAAGAAGGAGGTGTTTGATAGGTTCATCATGATCGCAGAAGCTACATCTTCGAGATCCTGTCCAGTTACTTTTTGTCAAATTGTCCTTAGTTAGAATGACTTGTTTGTGGATAAACCAAACACTTTAATTTTTAAGGGCACTTTGACGTTCCAAATATGCATAGATCGAGGGATAGAGCCAGAGTTGATAATATCCAAATACATGAATTTTACCGAAAACACTCCATTCTTTGTTAGTTTCCAGTGTAACTGGTCTGGCTGTTGAGAAAGGTGAACATCCACCAATCTTCTCACAAGATGGAGCCAAGCTTCCCAACGGTTTCCCGTTAAAGTCCTCCTGAATTGAATATTGAGAGGGTTGGACTGTAATACTGTTGCAACGTAAGCATCTGTAAGCTGAACAATATTATAGAGAGAAGGATATTGGATAGCTAGAAGCGTCTTCCCTAACCACATATCCTCCCAGAATCTCGTGGAAGTACCATTACCAACAATAAATTTTGTTCTTTGGAAGAAGGCTGATACCACTCTCATCAGTCCTTTCCAAAAGGGCGAACCGGTTGGTCTAACCATCACCTGAGATAAGGTTCTAGAATGAAGGTACTTATTACGCAGAATCTGGGCCCATGTGGCATCGGTCTCTACAGATAGCTTGTACAGCCACTTGCTTAGAAGACATCTGTTCTTCACCTCTAAATTTTCAATGCCAAGACCACCTTGGTCTTTTGGCCTACAAATAATATCCCATTTAGCAAGTCTGTATTTTTGTTTTAACTCATCTCTCTGCCAGAAAAAACGCGATCGATAGAAGTCCAGTCTTTTCCGAACCCCAACTGGTACCTCGAAGAAGGACAAGAGAAACATTGGCATACTTGTGAGCACCGAATTAATGAGAATTAGTCGGCCTCCATATGACATAAGTTTGCCCTTCCAGCAGCTTAGTTTCTTTTCAAATCGATCCTCAATGCACTTCCATTCTTAGTTGGAAAGCTTGCGATGGTGAATCGGTATGCCCAAATATGTAAACGGCAACGACCCTAATTCACATCCAAACAGTTGTCTATAAGCTTCTTGTTCGTCTTTGGCTCTCCCGAGGCAAAACAATTCACTTTTATGGAAGTTAATCTTTAACCCCGATAACTGCTCGAATAGGCATAACACAAGCTTCATGTTTCTTGCTTTTGCCAGATCATGCTCCATGAAGATGATAGTATCATCAGCGTACTGTAGAATGAACACTCCTCCATCCACTAGATGCAGGACGAGTCCACCTACTTGGCCAGTTTTTTAGCTCTTCCTATTAGAATTGTCAACATGTCCACTACTATGTTGAATAAGATAGGTGACATCGGGTCTCCCTGCCTTAGACCCTTGTGTGTCTGAAAATAATGACCTATGTCATCATTCACTTTGATTCTGACACTGCCTTTTTGCGTGAAAGAATCTACCTGCTTTCTTCAGGACTGATCGAATCCTTTCATCCGCAAGGCCTACTGTCGTAATGGCCATTTAACCTTATCGTACGCTTTCTCAAAATCCACCTTAAAAACCACTCCATCTAGTTTTTTCGTGCGGATTTCATGGAGCATTTCATGTAGGACGACAACCCCTTCTAGGATGTTTCGGTCCGGCATGAATGCTGTTTGAGATGGCTGCACCACAGTGTGTGCAATCTGCATTAGCCTATTATTAGTCCCCACCTTGGTGAAGATTTTAAAGCTGACATTAAGAAGACATATCGGTCGGAAATGTTCAATCTGCACCGCCTCTGTTTTCTTAGGGAGTAGATTTATCGTTCCGAAATTTAAGTGAAATAACTGCAAATGCCCAGAAAACAAATCATGGAACTTTGGAAGCAAATCACCTTAATAATATGCCAGCACCTTTTATAAAACTCAACCGAAAATCCATCTGGCCCAGGAGCTTTATTATTCTTCATCTGTGAAATTGCCTCAAACACCTCTTTCTCCGAAAACGGGGCGGTCAAGATTTCATTCTCATCCGTCGCAAGTTGAGGGATATCCTCAACCCCAGACTCGTTTAAGGACACAAAACTATCCTCAGGAGCCCCAAACAGCTGCTTGTAATAATTGGTGATCTATAATTTTAGGTTCTCCTGTCCCACAATCGTCCCTTCATCTTGCTCGAGCTGAAAGATATTCTTTTTCCTATGCTTGCCACTCGCAATCATATGAAAGAATTATGTGTTATCGTCCCCTTGGATGACTTTTTGTACTTTAGCTCTTAGCGCCCACTTCAATTCTTCCTCTCGAAGCAATTCTTTCAGTCTCAGTTCCGCTTCCACTTTAGTTTCCAGCTCTCTGGTATCTAAAATGGAGGACTCGACTTTTAAATCTAAGGTACTAATAAGGTTAAGGAGCCTTTCCTTTTCAACCTTATAAACACCACTCAAATGTGGCACTTCTTCTTCGAGTTTGTCTTTCGGGCTTCGATCCTCCTTGAGTTCGTTCGTCTGGACATAGTAGACGGAGCTCTGGCATAGATTCCTGCCATCTTATTAGGGCAGTGAGGTTAGGGTTTCTCGTCATCTTGCACGATTTGGTGTCAGATGTTTCATCTCCCCGCCCCTCTCTTCTCTGATGCGACGCGTTTGGATCTCGCCAACCTCACTGCATCTACTGTTGGCCGCCGCATCTCCTCACCGGTGCCAAGGTAAAGCTCTCTTCTCTCTTTCCCCTCCCTCCTGTCCCAAGCTCTAGTCCCTCCCTCCCGTCCCCAGCTTCTGGCGACCTGCTCGCCGTCGCTCGCGGCCGCCCAGCCGGTCGTGAGAGCAAGCACGGGACTCTGGCGGCACGTAGACCACGGGCGCACGCGCACCGGCCGGGCACTCGCGGCCGCCCGCCTGATCTGCCTGCTGCCAACCAGATCCACGCATGTGAGCAAGCACGGGACCTGCTCGATGTGCCCTTGCTGGTTGAGCAGCTCTATCTCCTGTTTGATTCGGCCGCTGGCCTTGTAGAGGCCTGATCTGGTTGTGAGATCCTATGGATTAGAGATGTTTGTGTATTTGTTAACTTCATGAATAATTTGTTAACTTCACATATAATTTGTGTATATGTTTCTTTTGATTTGATCAGGAGAAAGAAGAACAAGAGATCAGCTAGCTAGAGGAAGAAGAACAAGAGAGACAAGCTAGTTTGTTTTGTATCTGTGCTATTGGGATTAAGAGATCAGCTAGCTACACTACTAGAAAAAGGCTTACTAGTGGCGCACCAGTTTTGCCCACTAATGGCGCACTACTGGTGCGCCACTAGCACCACGCCACTAGTATTTTGTACTAATGGCGCACCACTGGTGCGCCATTAGTATCTGGTATACTAATGGCGCACCAGACAGTGCGCCATTAGTATAGGCCACGGTGCGCCATTAGTATGCCTCCCAGGGGGCCATATTTACCCATGTGCCTAGCCATACTAATGGCGCACCGCGTGGAGATGCGCCATTAGTATCCTTTGGCATACTAATGGCGCACTGCGGTGTGATGCGCCATTAGTATGTATATTAGGGATAATTTTTTTCTTTTCTGATTTTTGCACAGATTATAAAATATATTATTGGACAGAATATAAGCAGCACCACACAGCAACAACAGATTCATCGAATACAATAGAAGATTAGTCTCGGAATACAATTCATCATATTAGTCTCCGAATTCAAAAGACCGAACAAAGATAGAACATTACAAGTCTCGAGACCGCGAGTAGCGAGTTTGTCGAAAGTAATACTAATCCTAACAAGTCCTACTAATCATCATCATACAACTTCTACTCGTTATTAATAACAAGTCATACGATCATCATCCTGATAGTCATCCAACCAACCCTACTTAATTGTTCTTAGCACATGATCATCAATATTAGGCAGGACCTAAATACCCTATTTAAGGTAAAATAGCATAAAACAATATAGACCCTGACTCTCCATTATGGAGAATGGAGATCATCCTGTCTCCAATTCTTGCGCGGCGCTTCCTTTTGCTTCCAAGAACCTCCTTACGACTGTCCATACATTTTTTCCATTCTCTGATTAGCATGTCTCCACTTCTTCTAGAAATCCGGTATGGACAGTTGAGATTCGTAGGATGACCTGGATATAAGTTGAAAACACGAAGGCTGCCATTCTGATACATCAAATGAGGCACACAATCCTCAGGGATTCTCTGTTGAAAAACATAGTAATAACTTCATAGTTAGCAATGATGTACTAGTTTTAGAAGTATGCAAAAGATGCACGGATGTCGTAATAGTAAAAAAATCTTACCAGGGTATCTCCATGGTAGTTACCGTAGTTCAACACGTGCACTAGTGGCACGTATTGACCATAATGTTGAGGAGTTTGATTGTAGATATTCTAATTCTCAAGATCAGTACAAAATCCAACCAGATGATTTTTCTCCTGATAAGTTAACTCGGAGCCATCGGTGTAGTGGGTTTTGTCTACCATGTTCCGCACATTTTTTGAACAATCAAAATAAGCTGTCAATGGAAATAAGTTGTCAAATATTTTGAAATAAACAATATAGATTAGTTAATAATTAACTATGTTTGAGAAACTCACATAGCGGTAGAACTGGAGGCGTATCAACAAGGACCCAAATGTCCATATTGTCTTGGTCGATGCCAGGATCACCAAGATCCATGGTGACAAGCATACCCTCATCAAAACCATACATCTTGCAAAATGCTTCCCAATTTTTGCAACCAAAATGGGTTACGCTCTCAGCATTATACAGATTTACTTCAAAATCCACATCATGATGTGTCCTTAGGTGAATTTTCTTCGTTTCAAAATTTTCATGATCTTCAAAATCCATCCTCTCCAAGACATAGCGTCTTGCATGGCATGGGATAAACTATACTCGAATTGTAAAAGATGAAATTACACGTTGAAATAGTTGAAGTCATGCTTAATTATGAAAAAAACACTTGTCGTCGTTGCGTACCGTTTCAACTTCGAAGGTCTCCTCGAGCTTAATGCTGAAGCGCCGATCATCGTCCAGGTGAGGCCTGTCGCACAGACCTCGGCCGTCGTGGCACCAGTCGCACTCCCCCGGGAGACTTTCGTCGTCCGATGACGACATTTCCTATGTTCATAATTCAAAACTACATCATCTCTGTTGGGTCCAATAAGATAATCCACAGTGTGGTGAAAACACGCCCATCCAAATAGAATATGTGGTATGGGCTTTTTTAGTAGGTCATCCTACCAGATTAGGGTTTATCGATGACGAGCAACTGACATTAGTAATAACTATGAGTAGATATCACACTTCTATATGAATAACACAAGAGGCAGTTGATCCTACTTAATTAAGTACTAAGAAACCCTGGCCCATGCATTAGTCGGAAGTGCCCCATATGTCCTATTTTTAGCAAAGTCATGCTAAAATTCACGGAAAATTTCAGCATGACCTTTGCTGAAAATAGGACATATGGAGTACCCGAATTTGCCGTAACGGAAGTTAATCGACATTCCGGCAAACTCAAGGGCCTCTCGGGGTACCTGCAAAATCATCACGACACGATGGTCGGAGACAAAACCCAGCAAACTAGCAATTGATGGATCAACACGTAAAACATGTCCAATAAGAGCATATAATTCAACAACTCCACTGAAAATGAGAGCTAAAAGATGCAGGGAGCACAAACAGCTCAGAAAAATCAATCCATCTAGCATTTCAGGTTTTGCTAGAAATACCTTTAACATCAGTATCAGTATGATTATAGAGTCAACATCAGTATCCATCTAGCATTTTCATATTTTAAGAACTATAAATAAACCATCCAGTAAGTATCCCTGGTCCTTAGATTCAGTTTCCTAATATTTTTGTTTTCTACAAAGATATTCCCAACCTTCATGATGCTGGTAAGAAAAGAGCTACTCTCTGAATCTTTTATCTATTTATACCTGTAAATTAGCACTCCGATGCTGGCCTTGACAAATGATCCCACTATGTTGTTTGCTGGAATCTGCAAAATGATCCCACTATGTTGACAAATGATCCCACTATGTTGTTATACTTGAGAACACTGTAAAAAAATCAAAACCACAATAAACAGTGGTCAAATACAGAAGAAGGAACAATTTATTTGTGACATAGTTACAAATGATGACAGAATAAAGCAACACCCTGCACTAGCCTGATGACAGAATAAATCAATTCTAGTCACATTGACACTCCTGGTTTTCTACAAACACCAAGTACTAGGGTACACAAAAGTTCTGGAATTTGTGTGCCTAACTGAATTAACTGAATTTTCAGTAACCGAATAAACTGAATTTTCAAAACTACAAGAAGCCATTTTAAAAAAATCCTCTCATCTCATATGAGGAGTGCTAAATCCTCTCAACTAGTACCACAATCTGTAAATTGTTTGTACTGTAAAAAAGGTTAGAGAGAAAAGTTAATGAGGATGAGTCACATAAACCAATTCAGATCACTCCCTCCCCAACACTGGCAATGCTCACTAGATCTTTATAAACCTGGGTACTTGTTTGGGATAAAAATAATAGAAGGGATTTCAGAAAGGAGTTCAAAACATATAACATTGGAGGGTTAGATTCAATTTAGCCTCTTGTACCTCCTGTACATGTGTGAATTAAGGAGTAGCAAGCACAGGAACAACAAAATTCAGAGATGACAGAAAATCAAGGCACAAATTACACAAAACCATGAAGCTAAAATATAACTATTTAAATCAAGGCACTGTTAGAAAAGACAACATAGTTCAGTACAGTCATGAACATAAATACTGCAGAATTTAGAGACCACTTAGTACTGTAAATTCAGTTAGCAACAAGACAGAGAAATTGCACTTAGATTTCAAAGAAAAATATGACTACTCCACACTGTAAATCATCAACATTGACACTGTAATAACTGTATACTCCACACTGTAAATAGACAGAACATTTTTTTCCACAACTTGAATCTGCAGATTATCACGAGGAGTGAAGCAATTTTGATTTACAAACATAGTTACTCCAACTACTTATCTGCGGTTGCCCAGATCATAATTGCATCATGCTTGCTTATCTGAGACTAATACAAAAAGAGAAGAGCAGTTTTAAACAGAGAAGAAGAAGTACTAGTGCAGGAACGAATGTAAGGTTCAAAAAATCCATCACAGGAGCAAGAAGAAGAACAACCGTTTTACTAGCTTGCATGAACAAGTGGAGCAAATTGCTCAGAGGTGCTGCTGGAGATGTTGTCGGGGCTGCGGGCGCTGGACAAGAAGGAGGAAGGAGGAGAGGTACCTGGGCGGGCGCGGCCGGTCGCCGGAGGGGTCGGGGTCGGGGTTGGGGTCGGGGTCGGCGGCGGCGGCGGCGTCGAAGGGATGGCTCGAGGGTGTCCGAGCTCGTCCGGGTCCTCGTAGTCGAAGAGGAAGACGGCGGCGGTCCTCCTGGGTGCCTCGGTTGGTCGTGGGGAGGTCGGCGGCCACGTGCTTCGCGGGGCGGCGCGGGGGAGCTGCAGTGGTGGAGGGCGCGGGGGCGGCGGCGCGGGGGAGCTGCAGTGGTGGGGGGCACAGGGGCGCGGGGGCGACGGGGGTGGAGTCCGGCGGGGTCGGGGCGGCGGCGTCGTGGGTCAGGTGAGCGCGCGGGTGGACTGGCGAGGGAGAGGGAGGAATTAGCTAAGGGGGGAAACTTACTAATGGCGCACCCCGAAGCGGTGCGCCATTAGAATGTTTTTTTTACATAGCAATGGCGCACCGACGACGGGTGCGCCATTAGTAAATTTTTTTATGTAGCAATGGCGCACCAGCCATAGGTGCGCCATAAGTAATTATTATTATTATTTTTTGTTGCATCTAATAATTTTTTAGAAAATGAATATGAATATGAAACAGTAACAATTTTTTACAAAAACAGTAATAATTTGTGACGGTGGAGCGGGCCGGGGAGGGTGCGGGGGGTCGTCGGCGGCGGTGGAGCGGGCCGGGGAGGGTGCGGTGGGTCGTCGGAGGCGGTGGAGCAGGGGAGCTAGGGTGCGGGGGGTCGTCGGCGGCGGTGGAGCGGGCCGGGGAGGGTGCGGGGGTCGTCTGCGGCGGTGGAGTGGGCCGGGGAGGGTGCGGTGGGTTGTCGGCGGCTGTGGAGCAGGGGAGCTAGGGTGCGGTGGGTCGTCGGCGGCGGTGGAGCGGGGGAGGGTGCGGGGGGTCGTCGGCGGCGGTGGAGCGGGCCGGGGAGGGTGCGGTGGGTCGTCGTCGGCGATGGATCGGGGGAGAGGGTGCGGTGGGTCGTCGGCGGCGTGGAGCAGGGAAGGATGCGGTGGGTCGTCGGTGGCGGTGGAGCGGGGGAGGGTGCGGGGGGTCGGCGGCGGCGCCCGGTGGAGCGGGGTAGAGGGTGCGGGGGGTGCTCGGCGGCGAGGGGGACCGGATCTGGCGAGGTGGGATAGCGATCGAGATGGAGGGGGATCGAGATCAAGTGTCCATGAAATATACACTAATGGCGCACCAAGGAACAGTGCGCCATTACTAGTTTAAACTAGTTTAAACTAGTAATGGCGCACTGTTCCTTGGTGCGCCATTAGTAGTTTTGTAAAAAAATAAAAAGTAAGAAAATATAGTAGTGGCGCACTATGTGGCTGGTGCGCAATTACTAGTTAGAACTAGTAATGGCGCACTGTGCCCTGGTGCGCCATTAGTATGTTAGGAAAAATAAAAGTAAATTTTTTTGTTACTAATGGCGCACCGTGTGTCTGGTGCGCCATTAGTGTCTTTCATACTAATGGCGCACCAGCACATGGTGCGCCACTGCTATATAGCAATGGCGCACCACATGTCTGGTGCGTCATTAGTGGCCATTCCATCTATAGCCCTTTTCCTAGTAATGCTAGAGCAGATATATAGACAGTAAAAAGTGCCTTCAGAGCTAGCTGTTGTGTTTATGTATGCAAAATACACATACAAGTACATGGGTTTTCATTTGTTTTCTTTCCCTGTTTAGGTGCCTCTTTGATTCCAAGGATTTCGTATGAAATTTCAGATATTATGATCTCTTATCTGTATTTGGTAATATTATTTTACTTCAATCATCAAAGATATCTGAGTTGGAGTGCATGTCACCAAAACAATCTTCTAATTATTTTGCATATATGTACAAGCACATAGAAACAAATTCCACATCTATCATATTATTTGGGCTCATGCAACCTACCGAACAACATCTGAGGTGAGCCTGGCCCATATCATGCAAGTACACCAAACACACGTCTCAACTCCATTTTGCATCAGCTGAACCAGGCCAGCCCTAGCCAAGCTCCCTCATATGATGCAGGCCGGATGTGCCCAGGAAACCAAACACGCCCACAGATTCCGGTATCCTAGCAACAAACATGGGGCTTTGCGAGAGTCCGGACATGTACTTGACCAACACAAAGCCTCCACGTGGTCCTCCGATCCTCTTTTTCTCTCTTCACATGCATGGTTTCCCTCTCCTCTCTCCTCCCAACTGGACACCACACCATAATATCCCACCACATGCATGATCCCTCTCTACTCTCTCTCTCCTCCCAACTAGATTAATTTATGAATAGTTTTGAATGACTCTCTCCAACGTCATGTCAGCGGATCATGTCCGGACATAAAAATAAACATTTGCAGTGTCCATTTGCGGGCCAGCGTTGAAGATGCCCTTACAATTTGCTACGGAAAGTCAATTCCATTTTTCCCACAAGGCCAGTATTTTTATTCAAAATAATTGTAACAACACAGTTCTCACATATTATTACTGGCCAATCAGTAGGTTAATTACATTAACCGATGTTGCCTTGAGCAATAGCTTAGTTGGCCCTGGCTGTGACCATGGAGATGCCGCCGTTGTGGCCGAACCTAGCAACCTTGCAGTCGGTGGCGAAGATGTCGGAGGAGACATAGCTTGCTACACCACCCATCACAGGCATGCTAGCACTCACGTTGAGCTTGTTAACGTAGTCAAAGCGGTAGGTTTGGCCGAGAATGCCATGTACATTGTCAGTGAGGCCGTAGAACTTGAAGCCAATATCCAAATGCGCGAGGCTGTCATCCTCTGTCACATCATAGTTGTGGATGCGGGAGTCCTCCTCGGTTATGGGCACAACTTTAGTCATGATGTCGAACACACCCTTAAGCTCGACCCTCACGCCATTGGTCATGGAGGTCCTTGTGACGGTCAGGGCAGGCACAGCGATGGATTGCCACTGTGCGCCAATGTCAGTAGCGATGTCGACCGGTGCTCCGTTGAAGGACAACTCGAGGCGATCAATGTCATTATTCCACTTGGAGGTCTTCTGGGCACCCAAATAGAGGCGGTGGTCCGCGAAGCGGATCCCCAAGGCCTGGATCCATGTGAAGTCTCGGCTCATGGAGGGGTTACGTTTGCCGATGAAATGAGCGTTGATATGGAGGTCAGCGTCTGAGATGACACAGAAGTCCTGGTCCTTCTTGCCGTGGAAGTAGAAGTTGTTGCCATCGGCACCGGTGAAGCGGGGGTCACCGCAGGACATGCCAGGGTAGAAGTCGCACACTTCAAGAAGAAGATTTTATGTTAGTATCACCAGAAAGGTCGTCGCTGATGGTCTAGAGAATTACCATTGCATTAATATTAAATATTGTGCATATTTAGATAGATAGAGAGGTCCATCAAGATCAAATTATCCTCCGAGTGTGGATTTTCCATGTTCCATCACTTATAAAAGAATGGAATGCATGGCTTCAGGCTGGAGAAAGATTGGAGATGTATATATATATGCTTACAGCAGTATGTCTTGCAGCTGGGGCAGAGGACGAGGCACTCGTTGGGACAGCGCTTGTCGCAGGTGGCCACGCAGGGGTTCCTCTTGTCCTTGGTGTTGTCGCAGGTGAGTGTCTGCGTCCTCTTGCCGAACCGACCAGGGTGGATCACGCGGGAGTTCGGGGGCAGCGGGCGGCGCGGCTGCGCAGCCGCAGAGGACACGGCGGCGCCAAGCAACACCAGCACGATGGCGACCGCTCCCAAGCACGACGCCGGCCTGGCCATTGCTACGTACCTGAGGCCTGCCTATGCTAGCTTAATTCGCTGATCTGTGTGTTCAGTATGTGTGGCGAGTATGTATGTGGGCAGCTCGCTGTCAGTTTGGTAAGATGTATGGCTGTGTTGCATGGGAATTTATAGGATGCGTGGGAAGAGGTGACCGATCGAAGCTGCGAAAGATGGTCATTGACTCATTGTTGCGGCAACCCATGATGCATGCATGTGATTGGCAACATATGTACGTCTGGGAGATCGACCCTGGACGTAAAGCGACTGCCGACTGGCATTGCTTAGCATCTCACAAATTAACTAAGTATGAAGATCGACCGCGTAGGGTAGTTTATGAAACTCATTTAACAAGTAGATACGTCCACAAATTTAGTAGTTTATGATTTCCGCAGGTGCACCGTGCTTCCTTCTCTTACCGTGCATCCGTGCTAGCTATACATAAAACCTGGATTCAAAGACGGTGATTTTTTTTTGCAACATCGATGCAAGATGCATGTCTTCATACAATAAATTGAACGGTTTAATAATATTGAAACAAGATGATGCTTTTACCATGTCAGAAGTTGTCATTTTAAAACTCAGTCCATAGCTTTGCTAGTGCATTTGAAAAAATGTGCACGCAAATAAAAAAATGTTCATGTATTATAACAAACACACTACTGCAGGATGCTGCTAACGCGACATTACGATCACAGACCCTTTAAGAAACTGTGTGCGATGCAATAATCGCAAACGGTGCTGTATGAAAACAGTCAGAAATGATGCAAAACGTTTGCGATGAATGATACATCAAACACGGTTTAGATTATAGTTGCGTGTGCGATGAGGGGCATACGGTTGATCTGTACGAACTGTTTGCGATGAAACAGAACAACAGAAACGGGCAGTCAGATCAAGGTGTGTGTGATATACGGCATACGGTTCACTCCGATGAACCGTTTGCGATGAGTGAGGTGAACACAAACGATTCGGCGTCACAAGATGTGTCTGATACCCAGCAAACAGGTCGGTAATCAGAATTGTGTGCGATCATTATAGACAGCCCATACGGTCTTTTTTTTGTGAGTTGTGTGCTCATCAGGGCACACAGTTCAACAAACCAACCTGTTGGCGATAATATAGAAGATCTCTATCGAATACATATTACTAACCGTCTGCGATGAGATTGATAGGATAAACAGAGATATATACGGTCTGCTTAATTTAGTCCTTCTTCTTCTTGTTGTTCTTGTTGGATGGCCCCGCGACATCCTCCCTGCGAGGACGCTTCTTGCCGCTGACCGTTGGCTTTTCATCGCCACCGCTGTCGTCATCGTTGTTGATGTCGTCGTCCTCCTCCTCCTCGTTCGACCATTCCTCCTCATCATCATCGTTTTCCTCTTCTTCGTCCTCCGACGGCTCCTCGTCCGTCTGGTTGTCGTCTGACGACTCCGGAGGCGGCGTCCCTTCCATGAACCGGATATAATCGAGGTCTGGGCTCGACGCCGGACTCATGGAAGACGAGCGGGATGATTCCGATGTTGACCTATCATCGGGCGCCAGACTGCTGGCCGAACTGTCGTCCTCGCTATCGCTCGACATGGCTGCAGAGTGTGTGCCAATGTGTAGCGCAGCCTGCCGGGGACAATGAAGATGGTGGACACTTAAGCGAGGTATGCAGAGAAGAGGAACTGCCAATTGAAGCGGGGGTTGACGTATTATCTAACCGCTGATATAATCAACCGTAATTATTTGTACCCAGTCGCTCCAAATTCCCGGGGTTGCACAGGACTCCTATTGGCTATTTGGCTGGTTTCCTTTTTCAGGACAAAAACAAGGAACGAGTTTTGGGATTATGCACCGGTACCGGTACGAACGGAGTAGGACAGTTGGCAAGCAATACATTGAGCTCTTCTTATTGATAAAGCCAGTAATAATCAAACTAGAAAGGAAAAGAAAAAAGACAAAGAAAAATATCTGCACGAATCTTCGCGTAACATCAATGGCATATATAGGACCTAGATGTGCATTACTTAGAGCACATCTAGATGTGCTTTAGCAATACTGTCAAACAAAACCCCTAATCATCATTACAAACAACACATAGAACATGGCTAATGCGACAACCACAACTACACATGCTAGTTCCTTCTTGTCCCTTGCTTTCATCTGTTGCCTGTGATTGATTCTTTCTTGCTTCATCGTACTCTAGATCAGCCAGTTTCTTCTTCAGATTTACGTTATCTTCCGCGAGCTTGGTGATAACACTCGGAGCCCTGCCATGCCATTCTTCATCCAGCCAGTTAACAAAGGCAAAAGCCTCATGTCCCTGCCAATGTTAAATAGTATTCTGGATGAGCGATGGCATTAACTGAAGTAAAATGATGAACTTAATTAGCACTAACCTATAAGGGGCAACTGAGAAACCGCCTGCCAATGTCGAATCCCTCCGTGCATACACGTCGAGCGGGAGTGTGCCCGTGCACACAACTCAGCTTTTGGTACTTCTCGGTGGCGCAAAACTCGGAGTCGAACTCGTGTTGCGGGAGTCTGGAGTCAAGCTCCGGATCCGGCGGCAGATCGCTTTCCTAGGGGGGTCATTGAAGACGGACTCAGCAAGGAGCCATACTTTGGACATGGTAAAAAAGATCGGGATAGATTGGAACCTGACATGACGATTCGGATCCGTAGTACACCTGCCTTCTGATGACCTGAGGCAAGTGCTCGGCGGCGACCGCCGTCGTGGCGGCGATACGAGCAGGAGCAGCCGCACCGAAACCATCAGCACCACTCGTCAGCATTCCCCCAATGTCAGCACCGTGCGAGGGAATTTGGAGGCTATGTAGGGATTTGGGGGAAATGGGGAAACTGTGGAGATAAGCTAACGGTCGGGAACTACTAATGGCACTATATATATGTTGTAAACGGCACACTGTTTGTACATGTCGTTTGTGTTAGGTATTACAATGTCACACACGATTTCCGCACCAAACCGTGTGAGAAGAAAATGTAGGTTAGACACGGTTGCCGTTACATAACCGTACGTGATGTACTACCCTATTCATATAATTTAGTTACGGTGAGATACCGTGTAAACAGCCGCTCCGCGGATATCCGTAAAAAAACAGCCGCTCTGCATATAGAGATGGCGGCGGCGGCCTAGGCAGCGGCTACCGGAGAAGAGGTCAACCCTCGGTCGATGGGCGGTGGCGGCGTCATAGGAGGTCAATCCTCGTTCTGCGGCGGGAGATAGGAGGAGCTCAACCATCGAGGTCGGCGGCGGCGTGCTTCGAGCACATCCATCGCGGTCGATGGCGGGATAGTGGAGGTCGAACTTCAGGCGGCAGCCACACTAAGCTTTGCTCCTCGACCCTTCTGTTTCGGCGTGCCGCCACATCGCGCTTGTCTGTCTGCTGGGTGGAGGTCGCCGCGTGGCTAATTCATTAAGATATTCTTTTCGTGAGTGGCTAAATTTAGGTATTCAATTCCTAAGTGTAGTGTTGTACTAGTACTCTGCGTGTAAATTGACTGGCCATTAATTTCTGTCATAGCACGTCTGGATAACAACATGGAGCGCCCTCAGTAATTATTAAAATAAAACCTTGTGATTTATGCACGCATCTTTGGGCAGCAGTTAATCCGTGTATTAATGTTGTTGTTTTGTTTTTAATTACCATTCATGTGCTGCAGATGGAACGATCTCGATGGATGAAAAATCAAATACCGCAGATTTTATCAGTGGCATGATAGAGTTCATGAATTTGGCTGAAAGTACAAAGAGGAGAATTGGTGATGCGGATTACATCCTGTGTCCATGTACTGATTGTGCCAATACAGAGTCACATGAAGTTGCAGATGTCCAGATGCACTTAGTCTCTAGGGGATTCATGGATGGATATACACGTTGGACCAGACATGGTGAAGAGGAGGTCATGGATGAAGATACCCAGGGCAGCAAGATGCCAAACCCCGATCAGTGTCACATGGATGTTGAATCTAACATCGGGGCAGAGGCGTCAAGCTACCAATGGAACACCGGAAAGCCGAAACGCCCATTGGAAAACCAAGACGTCGACGCAGATGACGACGATCTTGATATGCTAGATTTTGCTGCTATGAATGCAGATTTCGAGGGCCCAGATAAGCATATGATTGGGTACAAGGATCTGCCAACCATTGATGCGGACTCCAAGAAAGAATTGTATCCAGGTTGCAAAAAGAAATATTCCAGGTTGAGTGCCACCCTGGCGCTTCTCAGATTTAAAGCAGCAAACGGTCTATCAAACAAGGGCTTCACAGAGATGTTAGGTCTTTTAAAAGAAATTCTTCTGGAAGATAATGTGCTCCCTAGATGCACGAATGAAGCGAAGAAAATTGTTTGCCCATTGGAACTCAAAGTACAGAAGATACACGCTTGTGTGAATGATTGTATATTGTACCGTGGTGAGTACAAAGATTTTCGTGCATGTCCCACATGCAAGCATGCACGATACAAGCGCAGGAGAGCAAAGGACAAGTACAAATTGGATGACGAGATCAAGACAGGAGTCCCGTTCAAGGTTGTTTGGTACTTGCCTTTAATTTCAAGGTTGAGGCGTTTGTTTGCAAACCCTAGAGAGGCAAAGAGGTTGCGGTGGCATCATGATGAGCGAATTGCGGATAGGTATATGAGGCACCCGAAAGATGGGGCTCAGTGGGAATTAATCGACAAAAAGTTTGAAAATTTTGCCAAGGATCCTAGAAGTATAAGGCTCGGGGAGTGTACTGACGGGATGAATCCTTTTGGCGATATGAGCACCAATCACAGCACATGGCCAGTGCTTCTGTGCATATATAACCTAGCTCCTTGGTTGTGTACGAAGAAAAAATACATTATGATGTCAATGATTATCCAAGGCCCGAAGCAACCTGGAAATGACATCGACATTTACTTTCAGCTACTGGTAGAAGAACTGCTGACAGTGTGGATAGATGCGCCTGCTATAAAATGTTATGATGCTTACAGAAAGGAGATTTTCGATCTACATGCCATGCTGGTGCACACCATTCAAGATATGCCGGCATTAGGCAACACATCGGGCAGAAAACAAGGGGAGAAGTAGGGTGTGTCACATGCATGGATAGGACAGCTAGCAGAAGACTTCCCAACTCGCACAAAACAGTGTATTTGCGTCATCGTAGGTTCTTACGGAAAAATCACCCATACCGAAAGATGAACGCTGAATTTGATGGTACGGCAGAGGCAGCTGCAGCCCCAAGACCCTATGAAGGGGTGGTGGTCCACAACATGGCTAAAAAATTAATGTTGTGCTTGGCAAGAACCACCCTTTGATGGTGAAACTAACACCCAAGGATCAAGTGTTTAAGAAGAAATCGGTGTTCTGGAAATTACCTTACTGGGAGATTCTACGTGTACGTCACTGCATCGATGTCATGCACGTAGAGAAGAACGTATGCGAAAGCATCCTTGGTACTCTGGTCAATATTAATGGTAAAAGAAAGGATGGTGACGGTTCACGGCTCGATATGCTTGCTGATCAATCACAACGCAAGAGTGAAGCAGAAGATGATGACAAATTCATCAAAGCTCGCCAGAGTTACAATTTCAGTACAAAAGAAGCAACATAGTTCTTCACCTATTTGTTGTCAGTTAAGACACCCTCTTCCCACTCCGCAAACATCAGAAGTTTCGTGGATGTGAGCTCAGGTAAAATGAAGTTGGGACACATGAAGTCACATGATTGCCACGTAATGTTGACACAAATCCTCCCGCTGGCCATCAGGAATCTGATGGACAAAGATATAAGAAACACACTCATTGACCTCTGTGATTTCTTCAACCAACTATGGCAAAAAGTTGTAGATCCTGAAGAGTTGGATCATATGCAAGATGATATTGCAAGAATATTGTCCAACCTAGAGATGTTTTTCCCACCGTCATTGTTTGATATCATGGTCCATCTCACTGTGCACCTTGTCGACGAGATAAAGTATTGTGGTCCTGTGTTTCTTCGCAACATGTATCCCTTCGAGCGGTTCATGGGAATCCTGAAGCGCTTTTGTCGGAACCGAAACCATCCAGAGGCAAGCATCTTACAAGGTTATACCGCGGAGGAGGTGGTTGAGTTTTGCACCGAATACATGAAATAAAGACCTATAGGTTTGCCCCTCTCTCGCCACGAGGGAAGGCTGAAAGGTAAGCCAGTCCTTCCTGGCACGCAATTGGCTGCACCCGGAGAATTGGCAGAGAAAGCCCATTTAACGGTACTGCTTAACAACCCAGTTCTCATCGCTTATGCCGAAAAACACTTGGCGGAGATACGCCAAAGATTCTTACCAATGGTGCCTTAATGAGAGGTGGAGATGAAGGAGCACACTAAGAACTACGCCGAATGGCTGAAGAATCATTTGGCACAAGGATCCATCGATGACATTGCTACGTTGTTGGAACAAAAGCCATCACCTACGGTGCTGACGTACCAAGCATATGACATAAATGGATACACGTTCTACACTGAGGAACGTGATAAGAAGACCTCGTATCAAAACAACTCTGTTCGAATAGAATGCATGACTGTAAATGAAGCTGATAAAAGGGTATACTATGGAACCATCAAAGAGATTTGGGAGCTTGACTATGTGAAAGTTAAGGTGGCATTATTCTGGTGCGCATGGTTCCCTCTTGGTCAGGTAAGGATTGATGAGTACAGGAAGACCTGTGTTAACAGGACAACTATGGCATATCACGCGGACCCATTCATTCTTGCCAGCGATGCTACCCAGATTTTCTTTGTGAAAGACCCTTTGCATAAGAACGGCCATTTAGCGATGCATGGGAAGACAAGGGTACTGGGTGTCGATGATGTTGCCGATCAGGACGAGTACGATGAATTTGATGAGTTGCCAGCCAAGGGATCACGCACCCGTGCAATAGAGAAGAAGTTTAAAATCATCAAAAACCCCAAGTTTATTCGGGGTCAACTTAATGATCCCAGTTCCCCCATGTAAATGGGAATTAAGCTGTAAGACTAGTCCTTATGCCTACCCTGCAACTTAATTCGTTCAATTTAGAACCGTCGCGTGTACTGAATTTGTGAGTTATGCTCGGTTTTCTGTTGATGTAAGAACCGTTAATATGTTGACCTTGATATGCTGTTAGCTCAGGCAATGAATATGAACTGTTTTTTGTTATTATTATTATTATATCATAGAGGTAGCACACTCAATCGATCACACTACAGTATGTGTGAACAAAAATATGCAATCTGGTTTGCGAATAGCACACGGTTCGTTGATGAAAGCCGTGTGCCGACCACCCCGCACACGATCTGAGTCGTGCTTTCTGATTGGCCAGAACCCAAACCCCAAGGATCATACGTCTGCACCGTTGGATGCTCCCAGATCGAACGACGATCCTCATCCCTTTCGACAACACATGCAGTTCCGGTTGTAATTTTATTTTTATGCACAAATGGCACGTTAATATCAAAAAATGTCTTAAATATAGCCAACGATACCTGAAATGCGCCAGAAAATCAAACCCATGGTATAATGGTGATTGCGTACCGTGGAAATTTTTATGAGGCCAAACAATGAAGTCACCGGCCACAGGAGTTTGAATTGACACGTCTCCTTTTGGAAAAACATGATCCTTCATGTGAGATGCTCCGGTTTGGAAGGAGCGGTCATCAAAACTTGTGCCAAACTTTACCAATTTTTTTCCACGGGGTCGTGAGAGCACGCCACAGGCACACATCGATTTTGATCATGTCTCAACTCCATCTGAATTTTCTGTAATTAAAATACCAACTAGGCCGACGCAAGTGGCCGCACCTCGCGGCCGAAATGTTTGAAACTTCTCCCCGCTTCTCGAACAAACAGATGAAAACTCACAAAGTGACGCACAAATGATCTGTACACCTTTGCTAGTAAGGGGGTGTGACGCCCGGATATTTAAGCTACACTAATATCCTGCTAATGATGCCACGTCACCACGATCACTATTGCTAATCTCGCGTTAGTTCAGAACCGATCCACATTCAAATTTAAATAACGTCAAATTATTAATTTTTCAAACAGTAAAACAAAATGTTCACTGGGTTGCAAACATTCGCTAATAATTTTTCGTGAGAGAATCAACATTTGTTAGGATAATAAAATGCCACTAAGCTATTTTTAACTGACCCATAAAGCTTTTAATTGAACCATCGCAATTTGAGCAAATATCTAAACTATTAAAAAAATATTTGAAACTTATTGTACAAACTCTAAATATTGCCTAATATTTATGTGCTAAATTGCACTTTTAACTATACTCATTTTTTGCCCAAATTAACATAAAATGGTAACTAAATATGAAAACAGAAAAAGAAAAGGACAAAAGAGAAATAAATCTAAACTAATTTACTGGGCTCTGTGGCCCTAGCCGAAAGAGCCTAGCCCACCTCCTGCCATCCCATTCCCCTCGCTACAGGAACAGGAGGGGGGCCGTGGCAGCCATCCACGGCGCCATGGCCGCGGTGGCAGCCATCGGCCGACTCCCCCTCACCTACATAGCCTCGGCGCCCTCCCGGAACCCTAGTCCCCTTCTCCCTCGCGCCCCCATCTTCCCCCAAGCACCACTTCTTCCTCCCTGCGACATCCAAGGACAGCCACCGCCGCACCATCATCGTTCCCGTGGCCACCGGCATCCCCTCGCTGAATCGCCATGTCCAGGAGGCCGCGCCATCCTCTTCTTCGTCAACTACGGGCATGGGTTCGAGCTTCCTCATGCCACAACGTCGCCATCTGGCCATCTTCTTCAACCTCGGGACGCCGGCTTCCATCACCGATTTGCCATCCCCGGCGCTTCCGCGAGCCCGGTGGCTTTCCCTACTGCGTCGCTGTGAGATCCTCTGTGTCTCCTCTCTCTCCGCTACTCGCAATTGATCTCTATCCATCGATTGATACACACACACTGTGCCCACACGGGGCCATCGCCGGCATCACGTCGGTGACCATTTGGTCACACACGTGCGTCCACTAGCTTCGCTAGCCTCCGTAGATCAGTTCTATTGCGTTAGTTCGCTCGAGCTCGTGCTCCTTCACAACGGCGGCACCTACCCGAGCACCAGCGGCCGCGAAGCTCGCCGCCGTCGCTGCTGCATACCACTCTGGCCGTCCGACGCCCGCCTGCGCTCACGACGCGGCCCGCTAGCCCTGCCGCCCCCGGCGCCCGTCCGCGCGCGCGTCCCGTCGCACTCGGCCGCGCTCGCCGCTGCCCGCGCACGCTACTGCTTGCTGCTGCTGCCTACAGCTGCGCTCCACCCGTGCCCGCCTGCGGCTCTGTGCTGCTCGCTACTGCTGTTGTTCTTGCGCTCCTGCTGCCTACCGTGTACTGCTGCTACTGCTTCCTTGCCGCTGCTACTACCTCCTGCTGCCGCTACTTAGCTGCTGCTCTGCTGCTTGGCTTCCTTGCACTGCTGCTGCTTCGTACTCCTGCTCGCTATTGCGTATTGCTGCTGCTACCGCTGCTTGGGCATGGCCGCCAAGCCCCCTGTACATGGCTGTGTGACTAGGTGTTGCCATATGTGTGTGTATGCATAGCCAAGTGCACGCATGTGTTCTGGCACATGGAGCTAATCCAATTAACTAGTGCTAATAAGCAATGACACATGGGTCCCATCACTATACAAACCTGTTTAGCACTTTAGTTAAATATCAATCAATGACAAGTGGGCCCCACCTTCACTATTCACACTTTGACCCAGGTCAACTTTGACTGTTGACGGTTGATGTATTGACTGCTCAGTCAGCATCCCCCTGCCCCACGTGTCAGCCTCTGCTGACTGGGTGCTGACTGGGCAGTTGACTTAGTCAACCATCCCCACCTGTCATCCTCAGGTGCACACTTCTGGGCACACTTCCTGTGTACCCATAGCATTTAAATACTAACTTAATTTCGAATTAAATTAAATCCAGAAATTGGAAAATCTTTTAAAAACTTTGAAAAATAATATAGAATAATCCGTAAACTACTCCTGGTCGTCGTCAGTGGCCTGCACGTAGTAGTAGGCACCTCCGGTGTAGTAGGAGTCGTCGTCGATGGTGGCATCTAGCTCCTGGGCTCCAGCATCTGGTTGTGACAACCGAGAAGAAAGGAAAGGGGGGAAGGGGGAGCAAAGCAACCGTGAGTACTCATCCAAAGTACTCGCAAGCAAGGATCTACACTACATATGCATGGGTATCAGTGTAAAGGGGCAATATCGATGGACTGAACTGTAGAATGCCAGAATAAGAGGGGGATAGCTAGTCCTGACGAAGACTACGCTTCTGGCAACCTCCATCTTGCAGCAGGTAGAAGAGAGTAGATGGTAAGTTCACCAAGTATCATCGCATAGCATAAACCTACTCGGCGGTCCTCCCCTCGTCGCCCTGTGTGAGAGCGATCACCGGGTTATATCTGGCACTTGGAAGGGTGTGTTTTATTAAGTATCCAGTTCTAGTTGTCATAAGGTCAAGGTACAACTCCAAGTCGTCCTGTTACCGAAGATCATGGCTATTCGAATAGATAAACTTCCCTGCAGGGGTGCACCACATCACCCGACACGCTCGATCCCCTTTGGCCGGACACACTTTCCTGGGTCATGCCCGGCTTCGAAAGATCAACACGTCGCAACCGCACCTAGGCACAACAGAGATGTCAGCACACCGGTCTAAATCCTATGCGCGCAGGGGTCTGCGCCCATCGCCCATTGCACACCTGCACGTTGCGTGGGCGGCCGAAAGCAGACCTAGCCTCCCTAATACAAGAGCAGGCGTTCCAGTCCAATCCGGCGTGCGCCGCTCAGTCGCTGACGTCACGAAGGCTTTGGCTGATACCACGACGCCGGTTGCCCATATCTTGTCCCACGTGGCGGTTAGTGCGTATAAGGTCAACGACCCAACTCAGATCAAATACCAAGATCTCGTTAAGCGTGTTATTATGAAGTAACCGTGGACACCGACCAGGGCCAGGCCCACCTCTCTCCTAGGTGGTCTCAACCTGCCATGTCGCTCCGCCAAAAAGTAACAGTCGGGGGCCGTCGGGAACTCAGGCCCACCACTACCTGGATGGAGCCACCTGTCCTTTCAGCCCCCACATCGGAATCACATGCGGGTACTCAACGAGCCGACCCGACTTTAGTCACCACCTGTATAGTATGTATGTATATATGTATATACCCGTGATTACCTCCCGAGTGATCACGGCCCGATAGTATAGCATGGTAGACGGACAAGAATGTAGGGCTACTGATGGATACTAGCATCCTATACTAAGCATTTAGCAGCGGCAAGGACACACGTGTAGCAGCAGCAGCAGGAGGTAGTAGCAGCAGCAGTGCAATCCTAAATGCTTGGTATAGGATGCTAGTATCCATCAGTGGCCCTACATTCTTGTCCGTCTGCCATGCTATTCTATCGGGCCGTGATCACTCGGGAGGTAATCACGGGTATATACATATATACATACATACTATACATGTGGTGACTAAAGTCGGGTCGGCTCGTTGAGTACCCGCATGTGATTCCAATGTGGGGGCTGAAAGGACAGGTGGCTCCATCCAGGTAGTGGTGGGCCTGAGTTCCCGACGGCCCCCGACTATTACTTTGTGGCGGAGCGACATGGCAGGTTGAGACTACCTAGGAGAGAGGTGGGCCTGGCGCTGGTCGGCGTCCGCGGTTACTTCATAATAACACGCTTAACGAAATCTTGGTATTTGATCTGAGTTGGGTCGTTGACCTTATACGCACTAACCACCACGTGGGACAAGATATGGGCAACCGGCGTCGTGGTATCAGCCGAAGCCTTCGTGACGTCAGCGACTGAGCGGCGCGCGCCGGATTGGACTGGAACGCCTGCTCTTGTATTAGGGAGGCTAGGTCTGCTTCCGGTCGCCCACGCAACGTGCAGGTGTGCAATGGGCGCTGGGCGCGGACCCCTGCATGCATAGGATTTAGACCGGTGTGCTGACATCTCTGTTGTGCCTAGGTGCGGCTGCGACGTGTTGATCTTTCGAAGCCGGGCATGACCCAGGAAAATGTGTCCGGCCAAAGGGGGTCGAGCGTGTCGGGTAATGTAGTGCACCCCTGCAGGGAAGTTTATCTATTCGAATAGCCATGATCATCGGTAACAGGACGACTTGGAGTTGTACCTTGACCTTATGACAACTAGAACTGGATACTTAATAAAACACACCCTTCCAAGTGCCAGATATAACCCGGTGATCGCTCTCACACAGGGCGACGAGGGGAGGGCCGCCGAGGAGCTTTATGCTATGCGATGATACTTGGTGAACTTACCATCTACTCTCTTCTACCTGCTACAAGATGGAGGTTGCCAGAAGCGTAGTCTTCGTCAGGACTAGCTATCCCCCTCTTATTCTGGCATTCTGCAGTTCAGTTCATCGATATTGCGCCTTTACACTGATACCCATGCATATGTAGTGTAGATCCTTGCTTGCGAGTACTTTGGATGAGTACTCACGGTTGCTTTGCTCCCCCTTTTCCCCCTTTCATTTCTTCTCGGTTGTCACAACCAGATGCTGGAGCCCAGGAGCTAGATGCCACCGTCGACGACGACTCCTACTACACCGGAGGTGCCTACTACTACGTGCAGGCCGCTGACGACGACCAGGAGTAGTTTACGGATTATTATATATTATTTTTCAAAGTTTTTAAATGATTTTCCAATTTCTGGATTTAATTTAATTCGAAATTAAGTTAGTATTTAAATGCTATGGGTACACAGGAAGTGTGCCCAGAAGTGTGCACCTGAGGCTGACACGTGGGGACGGTTGACTAAGTCAACTGCCCAGTCAGCACCCAGTCAGCAGAGGCTGACAGGTGGGGCGGGGGAATGCTGACTCAGCAGTCAATAGGTCAACAGTCAACAGTCAAAGTTGACCTGGGTCAAAGTGTGAATAGTTAAGGTGGGGCCCACTTGTCATTGATTGATAATTTAACTAAAGTGCTAAACATGTTTGTATAGTGATGGGACCCATGTGTCATTGCTTATTAGCACTAGTTAATTGGATTAGCTCCATGTGCCAGAACACATACGTGCACTTGGCTGTCCATACACACGCATATGGCAGCACCTAGTCACACAGCCATGTACTGGGGGCTTGGCGGCCATGCCCAAGCAGCGGTAGCAGCAGCAATACGCAATAGCTAGCAGCAATATGAAGCAGCAGCAGTGCAAAGAAGCCAAGCAGCAGAGCAGCAGCTAAGTAGCAGCAGCAGGATGTAGTGGCAGCGGCAAGGAGGTAGTAGAAGCGAACTAAAGCAATAGAACTGATCTACGGGGGCTAGCGAAGCTAGTGGACGCACGTGTGTGACCAAATGGTCACCAACGTGACGCCGACGATGGCCTTGTGTAGCCACAGTGTGCGTGCATCATGGAATCGATGGATAGAGATCAATTGCGAGTAGCGGAGAGAGAGGAGACGGAGAGGATCTCAGATCGACGCAGTAGGGAAAGCCACCGGGCTCGGGGAAGCGCCGGGGATGGCGAATCGATGATGGAATCCCGAGGTAGAAGAAGATGGCCAGATGGCGACATTGTGGCATGAGGAAGCTCCAACCCATGCCCGTAGTTGACGAAGAAGAGGATGGCGCGGCCTCCTGGACATGGCAATGCAGCGAGGGGATGCCGGTGGCCACGGGAACGATGATGGCGCGGCGGTGGCTGTCCTTGGATGTCGCAGGGAGGAAGAAGTGGTGCGTGGGGAAAGATGGGGGCGCGAGGGATAAGGGACTAGGGTTCCGGGAGGGCGCCGAGGCTGTGTAGGTGAGGGGGAGTCGGCCGATGGCTGCCACCGCGGCCATGGCGCCGTGGATGGCTGCCACGGCCCCCCTCCTGTTCCTGTAGCGTGGGGAATGGGATGGCAGGAGGTGGGCTAGGCTCTTTCGGCTAGGGCCACAGAGCCCAGTAAATTAGTTTAGTTTTATTTTTCTTTTGTCCTTTTCTTTTTCTGTTTTCATATTTAGTTACCATTTTATGTTAATTTGAGCAAAAAATGAGTATAGTTAAAAGTGCAATTTAGCACATAAATATTAGGCAATATTTAGAGTTTGTACAATAAGTTTCAAATATTTTTTTAATAGTTTAGATATTTACTCAAATTGAGATGGTTCCATTAAAAGCTTTATGGGTCAGTTAAAAATAGCTTAGGGGCATTTTATTATCCTGACAAATGTTGATTCTTTCATGACAAATTATTAGCGAATGTTTGCAACCCAGCGAACATTGTTTTACTGCTTGAAAAATTAATAATTTGACGTTATTTAAATTTGAATTTGGATCGGTTCTGAACTAACGCGAGATTAGCAATAGTGATCGTGGTGACATGGCATCATTAGCAGGGTATTACTGTAGCTTAAATATCCGGACGTCACAATTCTCCTCCACTACAAGAAATCTCGTCCCGAGATTTAAGAGGCGGGGTAAATGGGGAAGGTTTGGGTTAAGAAATTCTAGCGAGTGTTCTCGGTCTTGGTTGCTCTTCTCGAAGGGGTCGATCCATTACGTTGAGGTCTTCATTTCTCTGCTTCAGGTCATCATGATGAAGTCGGCATCCATTCTTCAGGAACTCCATCGTACTTACGAAAGAATAAAGGGTAACTTTGGGAGAACGAACCTCTACGAAGTTGCTTATCTCGGAGATAACTCGGGGAAGGTGGCAGACATTATCTCTCGAATTGAAACTTAAGAAAATATCGAGAGCAAGGTAAGAGGGTAACATGAGAAGTTTCGAGCGGGCAGGCAACCGTTCCATGCCAAAACAGAAGGTGAAAGGGGGTTTAGAGCGACGAAAATAAATCTTGTGTTTGATACTAGAGTAGATCATTTCTAGAAAGGTGGCTCGTTATCTTCATACAAAGTCAAGCGTGAGGAACAACTTTGTAAATAGGGGTGTACAGGAGAGTCAGGTTTCGATCCTGTGGAACTGTGGGTTATGGGCCCACCATGTGGGTCAAAAGTAGATAAGGGGGGCTGACATCTTGCACGGTCACGATAGCAAGGCATGTCAGAGGATAGCTTCCCAGTTTTGTTGGCAACAACGTTGGTACCTAGGGCGAGGGACGAAGAGAACCATTTTCCTGCTCGTTGAACGAGGCGGGCCAATAGGCGAAGTTCTCGTCCATCGGCGGTTACCGGAATGTCCTCAACAGTAGAAACAGGGTCTCACTGACAGATTTGTACACCGAGGTGTTTACATAAGCAGTGAATTATTACTGCTTAGTTTATATAGATCACAAGAAAGGTCAAACAAACCAATGGAAAGGAAAATGTGATCATCAGGTTAAACAGAACAATGGAAAGGACAAATGTGTTTAAACACATATTTCAGGCGTATATCCTTCACAAGGACAAGCAGAGCATGATATCCATGATAGAATATAACGTAGAAAACCCTTTAGGAAAGGGGAGAGAAATATCATGACATTACCCATACAACGGTGTTTGGGCATTGTGCTTCAAATGTTCTTATTGAAAATCGGAGTACCACATACATGCTTCGAGATAGCGTTGACATGGTCTTTAAGCAAAGGTCAGACTTTGGATACACAAAGGATCCATCAGGAACAACCCATAGAATAAGTGTTACAATTTCCTCATGGAAGAATGGATAACCTTGCTGAAAAGGAATCTATAACAATAGGGCCTTCGGCCAGGTGTGCTAGGCATGACATCACCTTACTGGGTCACATAAAGACCAATGTTATAACTCTTGGAAATATGTTCCAACCATCATATCTGACCGAGATTCAGATCTGATTGGTGTCAGGATAACTCAGACTCAGGATGCCAAAGAAGAAAGGTGCAACACAAATTGTCGAGATGACATTGTAAGATTCTCGGGATTGAACTATGGAAGCGAGTTCCGGAACAAGAGTTCATCATTAAATCAAGGAGAGGTGAGGAGGTGGCTGATTGACTCAGCGACAATTCATTGAGATTTCCAAAAGATGGATTTCCACACTTATGTGAACAAAGAGATAACATTTATCAGATCAAATGATATAATGAGGTATGCTCAAGGAAAACATACACAGTTAAACATTGGTTGAAAGGTGCACCCGAAATATGGGCTTAGGTAGAATGATCAATGTTAGAATGGTGATTCGATAACCAATGGTCTAAGAATGAAATATCGACCATTAACTTCAAAACAATTGGGTTGTTAGAAGTTTTGAAGTCGCACAACATAGTTCAATTGTCGGTTTTCCAGTTAGAAACAACACGGGGACCAAGGAATGAACGGATATGGCAAGAAGTATCACCTGTATAAAGAATGCTTAAGAGGTGGTGAAATTCTCACAACATCCTTGACAAAAAGCAGTAATACTTCAAGGTAGATCATAATACGAGCTGGATAGCAAGTTGCATCCATAACATGAACATGTTTTGTGTTGGAGGGAATGCAATAATGTTGTCGATGATAACCCAAATCATCAAGGGCAAAGGATGGTATTTCTCATCCAGAATTCGATAGATATCTTGGAAGAGCTCAGAATGTTGATGATGTTCACGACACATTTGTCGCGAGATTTCATGAAGATGTAATCGATCGGCGATGACATCAAGTCAAAGGAATGATGAAGGGAAAGGTTATTGGAACCAGGGGTACGACACAAACTCGAAATCAAGCTTGCTGTTCAAGGCGAAATAATACGACGAGGAAAATCGATGTAAGCTTAGCACATCGCCGAAAGTGGTGCTCCGGGAATAAGGACCAGGTAGCACAGTTAAAATCAGCACGATACTGATATAGCCGATCAGGCTAGAAATGACGTGATCGAGTTCAAACTCGTAAGTAAAGAAGATTATTAATAGTTGTTTAATCGTGATGCGGACTCGATTCACTTATCGGTGTCCTTGAGTGTTTAATGACTCAGAGCCCATGAAAAAATTGGAATCAGTGAGAATGTAGTACTTGGTGGAGAACTCATAAGAAGTTATGCAGTTCCGTGATAATCTCGAGATACCAGGGTGTAATACTCAACGAAAGATCAAAGTAAAGGTTTGAATGGAGTATTGATCCATAGAAGACAAGTGCTTAAACTTGCCCGAGAAATGGGATCAAAGAAGAACATATGGTCGGATCCACAATTGTAAAAGGCTAGATCCCAGATATAAGATAAACTTATACCAAGAAAAAAAATGATTTACGAGAGGCTTTAATGATAAGATCTACATCGTGTCCATGGGCATGAACACAAAGTTCAAGGTCGACTCCCACTTCTCCAATGCATAACCTTTCATTCACTTCTCGCGTTCGATGAAGTTGTAGTCTTGAAATTTTATCTGGCAAAATACCAGAAGAGTATGACTAGTGAAAACATTCACGTTCACACATATTAAAGAAGGCCTAGGTCAACCCATCGGGGCATCATGGAAACATATAACACAAGATTCAATAGTAAATATCACCAGCTCGAAAGCAAAGCATGGTTGGCCAAATCAGAGTATAGGATTTACCAATGGTATTATGTATCAGGGAAATAACTCACAAGGTGATTAAATCTGAAGGACACTGTCGGATAACAATCCAACAAAGGACTTGATGGTCGACAAAGGATCTGATGTGAGTATCGGTACTCAACCAGAAGAGGAAAGAATGCAAATGCAACAGGTTATGGAATCATCTGAATAATTCGGAGCTTAAATGGAAAGGAATTATGATTCCAAATCGAAGGATCGGAAGTAGACACTCTGATCAAGGATGGATAAGTGGACTAGACTTAGGGGCACAAGCGACGGCAATTTGATTGGTCGAGAACCAGCTCATGTTCAAATGACATCTCAGACGGAAGGATGAATCCTAGGATTCATCTGAGGATTGTAAGCAATCGCAACATATTGAATCAACGGAGTCAAAATGATAATGACAAATGATGTCAACAAGATTACTAGACTTATGGGATTATTGATAATGTAAGCAAGCAAGAATTTCAAGGGCAATAGGCTGCTGAGGATTTTTGGAAAACAAATGGTATTTCGAAGACTTTTGTGAAATACATGAATCAACTGGGGGTGAGCGGATACTCGGTAAGCGCGAGAAATTATTTGCAGGTGTATTCACGCTGAAAAGAGCTAACAGGAGGCACAAAGTATTCTTGGAACAATAAAAAGAATTCCGGGGTATCTTGTAATAACAAGATCAACGGGGAATGAATGTAAGAATGGCAAGTGTGCATAGTTATCCATAGGTGTTTATCGATGGAAGGGAATTGCAAAAGCGATGGCACAAAGTCTCGAGAGAACATCATAGAGTATCTTTAGAATCTTCTGGTGCAGTAGACGATCATCGGTAATAAGATGCTCTCCGGGTGAAAGTGATCACGAGATCCTAATGTTAGATTTAGCAAAATACATTTAACCCGAATACAAGAGAGATCAGAGTCCCAGAGTATAGACGAGGAATAAAAGATCCTAATACCACCCAATGGCGACGTGGGCCCATGGGCTGCACAGCCATGTTAGTAAAACAGTTTAGTAATGACTAGACTCGACTTCGGCCAAGGAGTGTGGAAGGGGGATTCCTAGAAGCAGTCGGCTCTGATACCAACTTGTGACGCCCCCAATTCAATCGTACACTAATCATACATGCAAACATGTACGATCAAGATCAGGGACTAACGGGAAGATATCACAACACAACCTAAAAATAAAATAAGTCATACAAGCATCATAATACAAGCCAGGGTCCTCGAGGGCTCGAATACAAGTGCTTGATCATCGACGAGTTAGCGAAAGCAACAATATCTAAGTACAGACATAAAGTTAAACACGGTGCCATAAGATAGCTAGCACAAACTGGGATACAGATCGAAAAAGGCGCAGGCCTCCTGCCTGGGATCCTCCTAAACTACTCCTGGTCATTGTCAGCGGCCTGCATGTAGTAGTAGGCACCTCCGGTGTAGTAGGAGTCGTCGTCGACGGTGGCATCTACCTCCTGGGCTCCAGCATCTGGTTGCGACAACCGAGAAGAAAGGAAAGGGGGAAAAGGGGAGCAAAGCAACCGTGAGTACTCATCGAAAGTACTCGCAAGCAAGGATCTACACTACATATGCATGGGTATCAGTGTAAAGGGGCAATATCGATGGACTGAACTGCAGAATGCCATAATAAGAGGAGGATAGCTACTAACGAAGACTACGCTTCTGGCAGCCTCCATCTTGCAGCAGGTAGAAGAGAGTAGATGGTAAGTTCACGAAGTATCATCGCATAGCATAAACCTACCTGGTGATCCTCCCCTCGTCGCCCTGTGCGAGAGCGATCACCGGGTTATATCTGGCACTTGGAAGGGTGTGTTTTATTAAGTATCCGATTCTAGTTGTCATAAGGTCAAGGTACAACTCCAAGTCGTCCTGTTACCGAAGATCACGGCTATTCGAATAGATAAACTTCCCTGCAGGGGTCAACCACATTACCCGACACGCTCGATCCCCTTTGGCCGGACACACTTTCCTGGGTCATGCCCGACCTCGAAAGATCAACACGTCGCAGCTCCACCTAGGCACAACAGAGAGGTCAGCACGCCGGTCTAAATCCTATGCACGCAAGGGTCTGGGCCCATCGCCCATTGCACACCTGCACGTTGCGTGGGCGGCCGGAAGTAGACCTAGCCTCTCTAATACAAGAGCAGGCGTTCCAGTCCAATCCGGCGCGCGCCGCTCAGTCGCTGACGTCACGAAGGCTTCGGCTGATACCACGACGCCGGTTGCCCATATCTTGTCCCACGTGGCGGTTAGTGCGTATAAGGTCAACGACCCAACATAGATCAAATACCAAGATCTCGTTAAGCGTGTTATTATGAAGTAACCGCGGACGCCGACCAGGGCTAGGCCCACCTCTCTCCTAGGTGGTCTCAACCTGCCCTGTCGCTCCGCCACAAAGTAGTAGTCGGGGGCCGTCGAAAACTCATGCCCACCACTACCTGGATGGAGCCACCTGTCCTTTCAGCCCCCACATCGGAATCACATGCGGGTACTCAACGAGCCGACCCGACTTTAGTCACCACCTGTATAGTATGTATGTATATATATATACATATATATATATATATATATATATATATATATATATATATATATATATATATATATATATATATATATATATATATACCCGTGACCACCTCCCGAGTGATCACGACCCGATAGTATAGCATGGCAGACGGACAAGAATGTAGGGCCACTAATGGATACTAGCATCCTATACTAAGCATTTAGGATTGCAGGTAAGGGTAACAACTGTAGCAACAATGACAGGCTATGCAGCAGAATAGGATTAACGGAAAGCAGTAACATGCTACACTACTCTAATGCAAGCAATAGAGAGAAGGAATAGGCGATATCTGGTGATCAATGGGGGGGGCTTGCCTGGTTGCTTTGGCAAGGAGAGGTCGTCAACACCGTAGTCATACTGGGTAGCAGCGGCGTCGGTCTCAGTGTCTAACGAGAGAAGAGAGGGAAGAAACAATAAATATAATGCAAACATAAGCATGACGATGCATGACATGACAATGAGCGGTGCTAGGTGTGCCCTAAAATGATAGGAGGTGATACCGGCGAAGGGGAGAAACATCCGGGAAAGTATTCCCGGTGTTTGACGTTTTCGGACAGATGAACCGGAGGGGAAAGTTGTGTGTTCGCTAAGCTAGGGATGTGTGGAGGGCGAACGGGCTGCGTATTCGGATTCGTCTCGTCGTTCTGAGCAACTTTCATGTATATTTTCATCCGAGCTACAGATTATTTTATATTATTTTTCAAAGTTTTTAAAAGATTTTCCAATTTCTGGATTTAATTTAATTCGAAATTAAGTTAGTATTTAAATGCTATGGGTACACAGGAAGTGTGCCCAGAAGTGTGCACCTGAGGCTGACAGGTGGGGACGGTTGACTAAGTCAACTGCCCAGTCAGCACCCAGTCAGCAGAGGCTGACAGGTGGGGCAGGGAGATGCTGACTCAGCAGTCAATAGGTCAACAGTCAACAGTCAAAGTTGACCTGGGTCAAAGTGTTAATAGTGAAGGTGGGGCCGTCATTGACTGATAATTTAACTAAAGTGCTAAACAGGTTTGTATAGTGATGGGACCCATGTGTCATTGCTTATTAGCACTAGTTAATTGGATTAGCTCCATGTGCCAGAACACAAAAGTGCACTTGGCTATGCATACACACGCATATGGCAGCACCTAGTCACACATGCATGTACAAGGGGACTTGGCGGCCATGCCCAACCAGCGGTAGCAGCAGCAATACGCAATAGCTAGCAGGAGTACGAAGCAGCAGCAGTGCAAAGAAGCCAAGCAGCAGCTAAGTAGTTGCAGCAGAAGGTAGTAGCAGCGGCAAGGAAGCAACAGTACACGGTAGGCAGCAGGAGCGCAAGAACAATAGCAGTAGCGAGCATCATAGAGCCGCAGGTGGGCGCGGGTGGAGCGCGGCTGTAGGCAGCAGCAGCAATCAATAGCATGCGCGGGCAGCGGCGAGCGCGGCCGCGTGCAGCGGGACGCGCGCGCGGACGGGCGCTGCGGGCGGCAGGGCTAGCGGGGCACGTCGTGAGTGCGGGCGGGCGTGGAATGGTCAGAGTGGTACGCAGCAGCGACGGTGGCGAGCTTCGCGGCCGCTGGTGCTCGGGTAGGTGCCGCCGTTGTGAAGGAGCACAAGCTCGAGCGAACTAACGCAATAGAACTGATCTACGGGGGCTAGTGAAGCTAGTGGACGCACGTGTGTGACCAAATGGTCACCAACGTGACGCCGGCGATGGCCTCGTGCGGCCACAGCATGCGTGCATCATGGAATCCATTTATAAAGATCAATTGCGAGTAGCGGAGAGAGAGGAGACGGAGAGGATCTCACAGCGATGCAGTAGGGAAAGCCACCGGGCTCGGGGAAGCACCAGGGATGGAGAATCGGTGATGGAAGCCGGCGTCCCGAGGTTGAAGAAGATGGCCAGATGGCGACGTTATGGCACGAGGAAACTCGAACCCATGCCCGTAGTTGACGAAGAAGAGGATGGCGCGGCCTCCTGGACATGGCGATGCAGCGAGGGGATGATGGTGGCCACGGGAACGATGATGGTGCGGCGGTGGCTGTCCTTGGATGTCACAGGGAGGAAGAAGTGGTGCGTGGGGGAAGATGGGGGCGCGAGGGAGAAGGGGACTAGGGTTCCGGGAGGGCGCCGAGGCTATGTAGGTGAGGGGGAGTCGGCCGATGGCTGCCACCGCGGCCATGGCGCCGTGGATGGCTGCCACGGCCCCCCTCCTGTTCCTGTAGCGAGGGGAATGGGATGGCAGGAGGTGGGCTAGGCTCTTTCGGCTAGGGCCACAGAGCCCAGTACATTAGTTTAGTTTTATTTCTCTTTTGTCCTTTTCTTTTTCTGTTTTCATATTTAGTTACCATTTTATGTTAATTTGAGCAAAAAATGAGTATAGTTAAAAGTGCAATTGAGCACATAAATATTAGGCAATATTTAGAATTAGTACAATAAGTTTTAAATATTTTTTTAATAGTTCAGATATTTACTCAAATCTAGATGGTTCAATTAAAAGCTTTATGGGTCAGTTAAAAATAGCTTAGGGGCATTTTATTATCTTCACAAATGTTGATTCTCTCATGAAAAATTATTAGCAAATGTTTGCAACCCAGCGAACATTTTATTTTACTATTTGAAAAAGTAATAATTTGACGTTATTTAAATTTGAATTTGGATCGGTTCTGAACTAACGCGAGATTAGCAACAGTGATCGTGGTGACGTGGCATCATTAGCAGGGTATTACTGTAGCTTAAATATCCGGCGTCACAGGGGGTATCATAGCTAGTATCATGTATGCCAACTAAGGAATTTTGATGAGCTGTCATAGAATTAATTAAATGAAGAAAGAGAGGGTTAAGTATCATATCATGAAACCGTATCATAATAAATTTTATGCTACTATGTGTCATGCATGACAATATAAATAAAGTGCTACATATGATACTAGCTACTCTATGATACTATGCATTAATAGAGAAAGTAAGTACACAATAGAGTGACATAAGACTAGCCACAATGGGTAGTAACATAGAATGTTACTAGTCTATGTTACTACCTCTATAGTGGGGAGTAACATATGTGTAGTAACATGCAACACTTCATTTATTAGGCTATAGACTCATCATGCCTTGAGGTGTGTGATGTTACTCAGACTAGCCACAATAGGTAGTAACATAGACTAGTAACATGCCCATGTGTTACACTAGTCAATGTTACTACCTCTATAGTGGGGAGTAACATATATGTGTGCTAACATGCAACACTTCATTTATTAGGCTATAGACACATCTTGCATTGATATGTACATGTGATGTTACTCATACTACTAGCAACTAGCTATGTTACTAGTTTCCTCTCTTTCTTCATTTATTGCTTGCCACATCATCTACTTTATCTAGATATGTGTGATGTTACTACATATGTTACTCCCATTGTGGGTAGTCTCATACTATAGTAAGACTATACCCACAGTGGGAGTAACATAGGTAGTAACATCACACATATCCACTTTCCTCCATTTCTTAATTTATTGCTTGCCACATCATCTATTTTATCTAGATATGTGTGATGTTACTACCTATGATACTATGCATTACGGAAGTAGCTAGTATCTTAGCGACACTATCATATATATGCATGATACTACCAGTATATATATGATACTCCCCATTACAACCAGCCTTATAGGGCTCAATTCAAAAATCTCACCAACCAAGGTAGATGGTGAGTGGTGGAATACCTTTTGTAGTTTGCAAGAACACCCAATTAATGCTTTTGTTTTCCTCAAAAATTTATGTTTTCCAATGTATTAATTGCAATACATGCATGCATATATAAAGTACATGCATTGGTCAACTTTCTCTTAATACTTGCATGCAATGATTTAATGCACCTTGGAATCTGGACATGTGATGGGGAACAACCAAATTGAGCCTTATAAAATGGAAAAACTAGAATTTTGAGATATGCCTATAAACCGGAAAGGAGGGAGTATATATGCATGATACTAGTATATGATCGGCAATACCTCTGTAATGCGCGCATGCATAGTATCATGAGTTAGTATCTTAGGTTCCTTATTAATTACCATACATGACACAAAGTAGTACAACATTTAATATGATACGGTATCATGATATGATACCACACACCCTCTCTTTCATCATTTAACTGTGTGCCACATCATGCAAAAATTATAGTTGGCATGCATCATACCGCTTGATACTCCCATATTACGACCAGACTTATTAGGGTGGCCATAGTGGGGTTATGATAGCCGGTATCATGCACACGGGAATAGAAAATATGATGATGTGGCAAAGAAGCAGTAACATAGGTAGATACCGTAACATATATATATATATATATATATATATAATAAATGCTATACTACTTTCTGTCATGCATGGCCATAAATAAGGTCATCTATGATATATACTCCCTCCGTAAACTAATATAAGAGCGTTTAGGTCACTATTTAGTAATCTAAACGCTCTTATATTAGTTTACAAAGGGAGCTAGTACTACTCTATGATACTATATATGCACTATGAAGGTACGTGCGTAGTATCATACACTAGTATCATATGTATGATACTATATATATAGTACTATATGATACTCCCTATATAAGGCTGGCCATAGTGGTGGTATCATAGCCGACGATGTCATGCACTCAGAAATAGCAAGTATATATGCTGATGTGGCAAAGAATTAAATATATATAAAGAGGGTTAGAGTAACATATAGTAGGTAGATACCGTATCATGTTAAATGCGATGCTAATTTGTGTCATGCATGGCAATAAATAGGATCTATATTATATATGATACTATACTCTATGTATTATACTATGTGCTATAATTAATTAAAGGTAGTATCATATGTACTGTATATTCATGATACTAGTATATGACACTCTCCACTATACTCATGATTTCTTACCATGGAAAAAAATTGGAGGCAAAATGATGAACTCATGTTTTCATTCGAACAAAAATATGATGTTAGGTAATGTAAATGTTTTCAAAGAGCACACGGTTCACTCACGAAAGCCGTGTGTCCACTAAACCGTGGCTGATGCACCCCCACCCCTCTACCACGCGCGCGATCTGAGTCGTGCGTTCTGATTGGCCAGAACCCAAACCCCACGGATCGTACGTCTGCACCGTTGGATTCTCCTTGATCGAACGGCGATCCTCATCCCTTTCGACAACACATGTACATGTTTTCAAATAGCCCCTCCCAAAAAATGTTTTCAAATAGCACACGATTCACATGAAAGCCGTGTGCCTACCAAACCATGGCCAATGCCCCCCTCGCTGCGCGTGCGATCTGAGTCGTGCGTTCTGATTGGCCAGAACCCAAACCCCACGGATCGTACGTCTGCACCGTTGGATGCTCCCAGATCGAACGGCAATCCTCATCCCTTTCGACAGGAAATGCAGTCCGGCTAGGAATTGATTTATATGCAAACATGCACGGTAAATGCCAAAAAATGTCTTACATACAGCACACGAGACCTGAAATGCGCCAGCAAATCAAACCCGTGGTAAAATTGTGATTGGTTCACGTGCGAAAAATTTAGATGAGAAACGATGAACTCATGTCTTCATTTCAAAATTAGTACGACTTCATTTCAAACGAAATTATTCTGTTTGTGCACACGAGCACTTAGAGGCATCCGTTTGCATAGGCCTTTCCGCGCGCGCGGCGACCGGGGATATTTTTCACCCTTTTCACCTAGGCCGCCAACACCCCCCCACCGTCCGCCCGCGTTTCACTCAACTAGTCCACCCAATCTCCTTCGCCAGCTCCCCCCTCTCCCAGATCCACAGCAGAACCCTCTCCGGCGCCGCAATGCTCACCCCGGCCGTGTGCCCGTTCTTCGGCGTCAAGCCTACCTCCACTGTCGTTCCCAACACGCGGCGGCCCGCGCCTCGCCGTCTTCGTTTGCTCGCCAGCCACCCTCGAGCATATCGATGCAGTAACCCTCGCCTCTCCTGTGGTCCGGCCGGGTTTGCATTAAGAAGCCTGTTAGTTACTGCTCTCCATCGCGGTGAGGCATATTTCCTCGCAATCCCTCTTCCAATTTCGTTCCGTATGTTCCCAAATTGGCTATAAAATAACGGAGAGCGTGTATATTTCATTATCTACCTTCCTTACTACATATAAGTTGTATTTGTTCCAATAAGTTACTGCCTATTTACAGATCGCGGGCGCCCGAGTCACACAAACTTAACAAATTAGCCGTACATTTTCTAAATTATTGCATGTCATGTTTGGAAAGCTTGATACCAAGTTGTTAGTTTTATGCTTATCCTCCTTTCCTGAGTTTCGCATGTGTTCTCTGTAGATGCCGAGTAGCAGCGACAACACTCATTCAGGCCATGTATCTTCATCTGATTCGGACAACCCTAGGTCTTCAGCAGATTGTGAGGGATCAAGTAGTCTTGAACGGGATAGAGCTGCAGCAATTACCCTTCCGGTCAGGACACGGAGGAACGCTCCAAGGAAGCCCACACACCAGCCTAAAGGTGTATATGAAGTAACCGAGATTGATTTAAAGTCCTGGGCTCCAACTAAACCAGATAAAGCACGCATGAGGTTCAGGAGTGTGTGTGGATTTGTTGGCAGGGCAAGGCTCAACATTAATCTGCCGGGGTTTCGGAAGGCTGACACAGAAACACGGCGAAGGATAGTCCGGGAGATCATGGATCACTTCAACGTTCCAGAGCAGTGGAGAATGCAGGTGGAACACGCTGCACTGAAGAAGGCTAGGGATGCTTGGAGAAACTGGAAGCACGTGCTGTACAAGAAGTACTTGAGTGAAGGCAAGGACCCAATCCCCGCATACCCCCAAATTACAAAGGCAGACTGGGCAGAATTCAAAAGGGTCAGGGCAACTCCAGAGTTTGCTGCGAAGAGTTTCAAGCAATCAGAACTTCAGAAGAAGAACATACACCCCCACCGTATGGGTGTGGCAGGATACTATGGCATGAAACTGATATGGGAACAGGAGGACAAAGAAGCAGTAGCGGCGGGTGGGAGTCCGGCCTTTAGTGAAATCAAGGGCGAACGCGCCAGAGACTACTTGCGGGCACGTGCAAAGAGGCGTGATGACGGAACTTATTACTTTGAAAACGCACGTGACGCCAAACTGTATGAAGTGATGGTAGAGGCTTCCAAGATCCCTGGAAGGTTCTACAGGAACTCAGGGCCATGTGACATTCTGTCCATTGCTCTGGACACAAAAGAGCCCCCTGGTCGTGCAAGGGGTATAGGTGTTAATGTCCCGCACAAGAGGGCTTTCACACTCAGCAAAGAAGAGAGGCTCAGCATGAAAAAAGCGAGGAGTGAAATGAAGCAGAATGCATTGTTTGAAAAGTTGAAGAAGGAGATTTATCCGGCTGTTCGAAAGGATGTTGAGGAGTCAATGATGATGATGCAGAAGACTCTAACACTGACAGATAGCCAGCAGATGGGAGGGGAGGCGGGCATGGATGATGCTGCTTATTGTGCGACAACACTGCACAAGAGTAGTTGTGCATCAGCTGACCCCAGCGACACTGAGACTGCAGCTGCTCGTGATGATGCTATATCTGATCTATCTGGAATGAAAGACAGACTGAAGGGCGTGCTTACACATTATGAAGGTACATTAAAATGTGCAACAGCCTGGGTTTGCCCACCCTTCTTGGAAGATGGCCTCTTCTTGGACAATGTGCCATTGAAGCCGGGCTGTGTGAAGTGCTACGTGACTGAAGTAAAGCCTGGATTCAATGAATTTGCCCTGAAGAATGTCCTAGGAGACTTCGATGAGCAAAGGACCTTGGGAGAAACACTGTTACATCACATCCAGTGGCCACGAAAGGAAATAGAGTTCATCGATGAGATTCCTCAAGCCCCGCCAAGAGCAACCACTATCGCCCCTCAACCGGTGACGCTCTCCTTGCCAGAGCAGCTCTCGCGGGCTGATGCATCAACCTGTGATCAGCCGGACCGACTTTGTGGCGTACAGGCCATGTCATCCTCCGCCCCAAAGCAGCCAGTGGCAAGGCCTACAACTGCTGATGACGCACCACCGGTTCAGATGCCGGCCGCTGAAGCAGCGGGGGGAGACCCAGCTGCAGCACATGCTCAGCAGACCAACCTGGTGGAACAGACTGCTAAGCAGTCTGATGCTTCGGAACCGCCTGCTAAGCAGTCTGTAGGTCCAGAACCGACTGCTCATCAGTCCGTCGGTCCGCAGGCGCGTGATCAGCATACCAATGCGTCAGCACTTCCTGCTCAGCAAACCAACGCGTTGGCACGGCCTCCTCAGCACACCGACAAGTTGGCACCACCTGCGCAGAAACCCGACATAGCTTCAACGCATGGTCAGCAGTCCGATGCCTCTGCTCCTACAGCCCAGCAGTCCGTCACTGCAGCACCGCCAGCTCAGCGGTCCGGCATAGATAAACAGTCTGCTAAGAAGTCCGTCCAAGCTTCACCGTCTGCTCGGCAGTCTACCGTGCAGGCAACCAGACGTTCTGCCAGAAATGCTTCAAGTACCAAGAAGGAAGTGGCCAAAAAGGCTACACCCACGACCACGAGGAAGCGCAGCGGGAAAGTGAAGAGGAAAGAGAACGATTGCCTCTTACTTAAAGCACTCATCGCCCAGAACCAAATTAACAGCAGCTTGTTCGAATCGGGGAGTAATATTATTTCTGACGCCATGGATGATGAAGAAGTAGAATTGTTGCTTGCTAAAAGAAAAGCAGACGTACTTGAAGCACGCAATTACGTCCATGGTCAGCCATTTCTTGTTGGCGAATACTTTGATGAGTGCAGCTCCAGTTGCCGCGAGTTACATGAATATTGCATGGATCAAATGTCAGAAGGTCATCACCATTTGCTAGTCCACTACAACAGAGATCATTTCCGACACGATGCTGGTTCCATCATTGTGAGTTTCGAGGACTTACATCTCTTCTTCAACTTCAACGTGCTCGATGCCACTCTTGTTAGATGCGTGATTTTGTAAGTACTTAACAAACTCTGATCAACTTCTCCATACAAGGCTGTAAATGATAAACAACTAACTGCATTTTATTCCTCTCAGGGGATTGAACGCGCAGAGAAGACAAAGTGAGAGTGTGTATTTCATAGATCCTGCATTAGCAAATGGCACAACATTACATGAAAAGGACCGACGGGACTGGGCCGTTAACACGGTCGTCCGTATCTTCGAAAACACGTCCCATGCAGAATCATTTCTCTGGCCATATCATGAAGGGTAAGTCAAGTAAACAACCACGCATACACTGATTGTCTTTCAGATTTCGACATCATTCGTAAGTTCATGGCTTTCTTAATATGTAGCAATCACTGGATATTGGTATTCATTGTTCCAAACAAGAACACAGTTTACTACATCGATTCTCTCAGAGAGTCAACAAACGCTCAGGATCTGACGCATCTTCAGCAATTCTTGGATAGGTATTGAATTCTATGATGTTGAAATTAATTTGCATTCATATCTGGTTCAATAATTGATGTTGTCAAAATTCATCATCATTTGCAGTGTGCTCGCATTGTGGGAAACTAAAACAGGGAACCTGTTCAAGAGGAAACTACCTCTGCAGCACGAGATCGTTTCTCCGGTAACACACCGAAATCCATTATTTTCGGAAAATTTATCCAACAGTCTGCAAATACCTTTCCTTACGCTGGTCAAATGTTCAAGCTTCTAAATAAACCTCTTTCTATTTTGTCCAAAGAAAAAATAATACATCTAACACCGGTTAGGTTGTTCCTAACAGGACAAATACATGACTAATTCTGTACAAAAATTTTCAGTGTCCTCAGCAAGAAGCAGGGACCAACCTTTGTGGATACTATGTTTGCAGACACATGATCTCCATCTGCAAATCTGCTGATAGTTGTGACGATCCTCGCGAATTTGTACCAGTAAGTCTATCTTAATTAATATCTTCTACTCCACTCATATGGCACATTCTGATCTTAAAAATACTGCAGCTCATCTTAAAACCGAGGACCCCTGAACCGCTCCCGGCTGTTGAGTTGCTGATGGTTCGGAGATTTATCAGCGACTTCTTCCTGGATCACTACATCAATCCCACTGGTGATAATGAAGATTTCAGCATGTGTTCTCCTGAAAACATTGAGTAAGAGTTAGCCGCTAAACATATAGCGCATGGATCCATTGTTTTCCATCTGATGAGGTTTTCGTATTTTGTACACTATGATTAATTATGTAATGCATATATGTGTGGACAAATCATTGTAATTTAGCTACCATATGTTCAATTGCAATTGTTGCGAAATCTGATGAATGTTCTTCCTGTGGACACTATTTGTTCAATTGAATATTGTGGCGAATTTGCTTTTTGCGTGCCGATTCAAAATGGGATATTTATGTTTATTTGTTCAATTGAATATTGTGGAGAATTTGCTTTTTGCGTGCTGATTCAAAATGGGATATTTTTATTTTAACCTGGCAATTGCTCCGCACACGGTTCAACTAAATGAGTGTGTGCAATCCACATCGGAATGCATACGTCAATCGTATTGGAACCGTCGGTGATACACAACAGATCGCAAACGATTCGCAGCGCTACTACGTGTGCGTAGGTTCTCTGGAACCATTTGTCATATCGCGTTATCACACACGGGAACTGGGAGTAAACCGTGCCGAATGCAAAATACAATCCCAGTCATATTTTTTTCAGGAAACGTGTGAGATCCCAAACGAAAAGCACACGTCACTCTTGCGGCAACCGTCAGTGATACCTAACAAATCACAAACGGTCTGCAACACTTGTATGTGTGCGAAGGGGCTCCTGAACCGTTTGTGATAGAACATTATCGCAGACGGTAATTGTTGGAAAACGTGTGTGATGGAGTCTAGCATGGAAGACGGGTTACGCAGAAAACTCGTGTGCGATAGGGCACAAATCACACACAGTTCATATGTTGGCCCATGTGCCTTACATACTGTTTCCCAAATGGTTCATTACGACAGACCGTATGGTTTCACTGCGTCATTAGAAACGCTTAATCACCGATACCACACGTGCGAAAGAATTTAGTGTGTGCTGCATCGCACACGATTACATTTTGGAAGGCCTCTGGATCACTGTTCCATATCCCCGACGGTTTCTGGGTCGTGTAGGAAGCACCCCCTATCGCACACACTCACTTGGTGACGGTTCCGAGGGCCGTCGCAGAAAGGGGTAAAAAACCATTTGTTTGGGACCGACGCACACCAGTGACACTCATGTATTTCCTTTGCAAAAAATTGTTCATGTACTTTAAAAAAATATTGACATATTTTAAAATAAGAAAATTTGAAAGTACAACTTGGTGTGCCTACAAGCTGGGTTTTTCTAAAGCCTATCACCATGTGGACTGAATTATATTTGGAGAAAACGTTAATTAGGTGGGGTTTCTCTCCAAATGGATCTCTCGGATTACGGCTTGTGTGACGTCAGGGCAATACTTGGTGAAGTTCAATGGAAAGCTCATAGAATCCTTCACGCCCTTGATGGCCCCTACAAAGGTGACCCAGTCTTCCCTGTTTTCAATTTGATTTGTTGCTGACACACTTTCTTCTAGCTCTCATAAACAATTAAATGGCGGAGGATTGGTTGGCAGGTGTCAAGGTTTGTCGTTGGGTACCTGTTATTTCTCACCTCTTCACTACTAGAAAAAAGGCTGTTAGTGGCGCACCTGTTTTTGCTATTAATGGCGCACTATAGGTGCGCCACTATTAACATGCCACTACTAAAAAATAGTAATGGCGCACCTCTGGTGCGCCATTAGTATCCCAGATAATAGTGGCGCACCTGGTAGTGCGCCATTACTATATCCAACAGTGCGCCATTACTATGCCTCCTAGGGGGCCATATTTACCTTCACGTATGCCCCCAAGTGCGCCATTACTATGCCCCATAATGCGCACTGGTATTTAGCCCTGGTGCGCCACTAATGCTCAATATGGTGCGCCACTACTATGAATATTAGGAATTATTATTTTTTGCTTTTCTGGTATTTGCACAGGTTACAAATATCTAGTATTTGCACAGGTTAAAAAATACACGTTACACAGCACAGAATATAAACATCACACAATAGAATTCATCATATTAGTCTCCAAATTCGAAATAGCGAACAAAGTTCAAACATTAGCCAAGTTTAGGTCTCGAGACATTAGCAAAGTTCATCATATATATTAGCCGAGTTTGTCGTCACATTACAAAGTCGATATCGATCGTCTAAACTACCATCACATAGAAGAGAGTTGCGGTCACGATGAGCATCATTGCGATGAAACTGGTCTTCATCCGGTTCCTCCTCTGCTCCCTCCTCTCTGCCGCTAGATAGCGCGCGTATCTAGCTTCCGCGTCCGCCCTAGTGGTGTACCCTTTGTAACTGTTACCGCTGAAACGGTGAACCTGTCTCCGACACTCCTCCCAGTCGTCGTAGACTCCGGGAACCTTACCCTTGTACATGACATACGACGGCATCTCTATGCACTAGACTAACAAAACGTTAGTAGCAATTCACAAACAATATATAAGCAATATATAAGTATGCAACAAAAGGATCGGAAGAGAAAAGCAACACATTAACAGCACGATTCATGGTCGTACTAATAAATAGCATCGATTACATATAAGTTGAACGACTGTCCAAACTAAAGAGACATACAAGTTCATTAAAGATTAATTACAGCATGAGCTAATCGATATTTCAGAACTACATAGCATCATTACTTTTGACTCGACTCAGGGACCGGAGCGTGGATGCAGCAGCCGTCTTTCGTGATGGTCATGAAATAGCGATCGTTGTTAGCCTGCATTTGTAGCGTTGTTTCTATTTCACTGTTGGACGGTTAATATTTGAGGTAGAACTGCCTCGAGGTACGAAGGACATCTTGATGGATGATTTCCGCAAACTCTGACTGGATGCGAAAGAATTCTTGTCTGATGTCCGCGTCCTGGATTGCCGACAAGCGTGCGGCCCAATCTTTGAGATTAGTTGGTAGCAGAAGGTGATTATGGTCCCGTACGATCGCCCACATGTGATGGAGGGCGTAGTAGGCATCCTTCTGACCGCCAGGCGGCTGCTTGACGCAGGGGAACGTCGTTACGTGGGTGAACACGTGCTTGCCGTACCTACAAATTGGCCTCCTGAAGGTGCCTCCAGATTTGGCGTAGCCGAGGAGAGCATCATCAAGAACTTTCTTGATATTTGTGTAGTCTTTCTTCGACTGATGGTCCGAGTCGAAATACGTGGGCATGGAATATTTCGGGCTTAAGAGGATGAGTGTGCAATGTTTGTCACTGCACAAAACACGAAATGTTAGAAAAAAAAGAACGATCGAAATCTAAGAAATCATATGTTACAGGGCGGTGAGGGGATGACTTACTCGGGAAAGTAAGGCACGAGGAAGTTATCCTTATCTGGGTTCGCCAGAATGACGCCTTCGAGGTATGAACTCGTGACTTGCCGGTCCCCAGCGCTGCCCAAGATCTTAGCACCCATGTAGAAGGGGTCGACTATCACGATGTCCCGGGTCTTGTCTCTAATGATCCGCATCTCCATACTGAGCGAAAATAGCCGAATGAAGGTGTAGTGCAGCGGATGAAGGTTAAACATAGCGAAGATGTCATCAAACCGCAGGACGATCATACCCCCGATGGTGCCATCGACAAAGCCCTTGCCCTCTGGCACCTTGGTCACGAAAACCGGGTATGCCACATCATTCTCGGAGAGACGCCGCTTCTCCAAAGAAAGAACACTGTCATGCAGACTCCGCATAGCACCGGTTGCAGCATTGAGCAGATTAGTCAGTAGCATCGGCCTACCCGCCACATGCACCCTCCTCGAGATATCCTTAGGCGAAGGTGGCCCGTCCTGAGCACAGATCGTACTCGGTGCTGGTTGGCTCGCACCCTTGTTATTTTTTCTTTTCCGTCCCTTCTGCTTCTTCTGCTGTAATGGGATCGAGTTCTGCTCAGAGACCACCTTCTTGAGTGTGTTGGGGCTGATAATATTTTGCACCTCGGCTATCTGAGGCTCGGTGAAGGCGGCAGCTGGAGGCGTCTCCTAAGAACTGGATGCTAGACGACGCCTGTTGCAATTGGGCTTCTCCGCGGTACCAGCTAGATCGCGATTGTCTTTTGTAGGGTTGGGTTCTTGAGAAGGAGGCCCCAAGAATTCGTCACCGTACCCATGTTCGTTGAAGTACTTATCGATGTCGGTAAATGTACCGTCGTCGTCGTCCGGATCCTATGCCATATGCATGTCCGGATCAGCTGACGGCGGTAGCGTTGCGGCGGTCTTGCCATGGCTTGGCGCTGGCACGACTGGCGGTGTTGTCTGTGGGGTGGTGTCCCCTGCCCCCAAACGAATCTGGCTCTTCGGCCGAAGCATGGACCAGCTTATGCAGGCGCTGAGGGTCATCACATCATCTTCCTCGGCCCCAGGGGGTCGATACGGAGGTAACAAGTCGTCGCAGCCCCGCAGCACCCGAACCAGTTGAACCCTATACACGGTGGGTGGCATCGGATTACCGTGGAACACGCGGTTGCCCGGTTGAACGATTCTGGCCTTCGCGACATCGATCAACTCGCCGCCCACGAAGTGCAGGAGAGTACATGGAACGTCGGCGGCGCCCTGTGAAAACATGTAGGGCGTCAGGGATGCCCAGTCAAAGGCAAGGAGATGAAGTCATCGGTTGAGAGGCTTATTTACCGTGATGGCGTCGAGCTCGGCTAATGTCGAGGCACCGCCAACAGCGGGCGTGCAAGTGACGGAGGGGCCGCTTGCTGCTGAGGTGCCAGCCGGCGTATTCTTCCCACACCCGGGTGCATTAAACTCCAATGCCGGCGCCGACGCCGGAGACACCAATGCCGCCTCCGTCGGAGACACCAATGGCACCGACGCGTTGTGCGAGTTGCCGCCCGTGAAGCTGGGAATCGGGGGCGGCCCCTGTTGGCCGCCCGCAATCCATGCCTGCAGCCCCTCAATCAAGGTTAGGCACAATGGCGGTGATTGTCGCTCCCAGTTGGTCTCGCACTTGCTCTTCGACTATCTCCGGAATCCGCGCCACTTGTGCCTTGAGTTCTTGAACCTTACGCTCCTGGCTTTCCGAGCTCGGCACGGTATTCATCGAAGAGGGGCGGTAGGCCTTGCTCGGCACGCTCCGCGTCCTCCTTGTCCCATATAGGTTCTTCCACTCTGTACCCGCCGGGACCGAGTTTGTGGACCCCTAAGTTCAAGTCCCGCATATCTTTCCCCCACTGACTTGATTCCGCAGATGCGTTGCTCTCGCACTTGATCTTGAACTCCAGGTAGTCAGCTTCGTTGATCGAAAGATTTGTCTCTTTGATCTTCTCATAACTATCGCCTCTTAGAATCCTTCTCTTCACTGCGGCTCTCCAAGTAGCCAGGGCCGTGCTCATCTTCGTGAGGGCGGCACTGTTCACTTTATTCCCTGAGAGGTGTGTGTTTGCGAAGTCACCGGGGAACTTGTATCGTTCGTGCAGCTTCATGAAGAGGAGGTTGCGCAAATTCCCTCGGTCACGATGCCTTAGGTTCTCGGTGTTGATCAAGACGGTTCTCTGGAGAATGCACCCGAGTTGTCCCACGTACCCACTGACTAATTCTTTGGGCGCCGTTGGATGCCCACTGGAGGACACTTCAGTAAATTCCTCCTTGACGGTGCCGAGCACGTTCGGGCGCCGGTCCTTCCGTTGCTTCTTCGGTTGGCTGCCATCTGTGCGTGCGCTGCCATCATCAGTGGTGGCATCCTCGGCGGCACCATCAGTGGTGTCATCCCCGACGCCACTAGGGGTTGTGTAGTCGGGATCGGTGTCTTCCGCGGCGTCCTCATAGCGGTGATGTTCTTCCTCCGTCTCCTGGGACAGCTCCCAGAATTGCTTGCCCGAACCGCCGACCTCATCGTTGTTGGCCTTGTTCGCTCTAAATAGGAAAAAGGCTACTAGAGTTATTGGATGAGATCAGGGTAGTATCTATTCTTCAAAAAAGGTGAATAGACTTAACAAAGCAGCAAAAGGAGCAGGAACACAAGGCCATCAACAGTAGGTTGCAGATGACATTAACCAACTGGTTCCATCCCAAACAACATAGGAAATTTGACCAAACTCACAATCTTGTATCTTGACATTAACCAACTGGTTCCATCCCAAACAGCATAGGATCCAAGGTTGTGAGTTTGGTCAAATTTCCTAGGCTATTTGGGATGGGACCTGTCAGTGAATTATTTCTAATAGATAAGGACAATAAGTTGACCAAATAACCTAATTCTTGGGGAATGTGACCAAAAAGTTGGTTATTGTCAAGGAACAAGATCTCTAAGTTGACCAAATAACCTAATTCTCGAGGAATGTCGCCAAAAAGTTGGTTATTGTCAAGGAACAATTGAGAGATGTTTGTGATATTGCCTAGGTGTTTTGGGATGGAACCTGTTAGTGTGTTGTTGCTAAGGTCCAAGTCCACGTTCTCAAGGTAACCTAGTTCTTGAGGGATGTGTCCAGAAAGTTGGTTGCTGCAAAGATACAAGGCTGTGACTTTGGTCAAATTGTCTATGCTGTTTGGGATGGAACCTGTTAGTGTGTTGTAGCAAACAAACAACTTCTCTAAGTTCTCAAGATAACCTAGTTCTCGAGGGATGTGTCCAGAAAGTTGGTTGCTCTCAAGATCCAAGGTTGTGAGTTTGGTCAAATTTCCTACGCAGTTTGGGATGGAACCTGTTAGTGTGTTGTAGCAAAGCCACAACTCCTCTAAGTTCTCAAGATAACCTAGTTGTCGAGGGATGTGTCGAGAAAGTTGGTTGATGTCAAGATACATGCTGATCAATTTTTGTTTCGGTTGAGAATCGGGCACCTTCTAGGTCAAGAAAATTGGGCATGACCTTTGCTAATTTTCTTGACCTAGGAGTGCCCCATTCTCAACCGGAACGGAAATTAATCAACATTTCAGGAGAAAGGGGTCATTTCACATCAGGAGAAACGGATCATTTCATCTAAATCATGCCAGGCAATCAAGATACATGCTGATTAATCAAAATTGGGTAATGATAGCAACCCCACAGTTCACAGAGTATTTTCATAAGACTTGATGGATTCAGCTAGAATCAAAAAACGGTGAAATGCTGAAGAAGAGCAATCTGGTCTAATTGATCCCTGGAAATTACAGAATGTTAAACTGTGCATGGAAAAACAACAATCAGGATAGTGAAAGTACTGTGCAGCTAATAGTCTTTAAGCGTTGAAACACAGCTAAGGTTACAACCCAGAAGTGATGGTTAACACTTCTAATAAACAGGGTAATTTTAAATTATGACACACAATGCCATAATTAATCAAGAGAAAATGGGGCTGGACTCCCTCTGCTCCTTTTTTCCACTGGTTGGCACTCTGACCAATGCCCAACAATTCAACATGGCTACTCCTATCCCACCACACCAGCCTAACCACTACTACTAAACTATGGTTGCTAATCACAAACAAGATCTCATCTACTTACTAATCCACACCACCAGCATATACTACTCATGCATACCTTTGTATAGCACCAGTACCCTACCCAAAGCTCCTCCTCTATGGGGGAACTAACCCAACATTAGCAACAATTAAGTATTACAAATAATATGGGCTCAACAACCAGATGCTGCTAACTTTAACTAGGAGACAGTGCCATGCATCAGAGTGTATCTGCACAAGATCTTTCTTCCCTAATATCATATCATCATCCATGGCTTACACCAGACTCATCTTCTCTTTTCTCATCAAACATAAAAAACACAACCATGTCTCCCTTTCACTCCATCCAACACAATATATACAAAGGGCAAAGCAGCCCAGGAGACTAAACAAGCACTAACAAACAAAAGCAGGGATCTGATCTGCCCCTCACTAACTAGGATCACACAAACCATTTACAGACACCACCTCTTCCTCTCCCCATAACCCTGTCCGTGTCTCAAAAATTCAGCCACTACAGCCCCATGTCCCTCTACTCATGCTCATCTTCTTTACTGTGGCAACACTAATGTGTATGTAGTACATCAATTAAGTGTAGCAATAGGATTAAATATTTAAATTAACAGCCAGTGCATAACTAATGAAGATTCGGAATTTTCAACGGGGACTGGCAGAACTAGAGCTGCGTGGTCACATCATGAGTCTACTATTGTAGAGCTATCTAGACTCCCGCAACACCAATTTTCTTCAGTAAAAACAGACTTAGTTGTCCAGAAACTGATTCGGATTTAGTTCAAACGGAACACCTACTTGGATGTGGGATGAAGATGAAGTTACCTAGGGGAGGACGGAGAAGATGGTCTGCTTGTACTTGGGCACCTCCGTGAGCACCTTGTCCTGAGTGTATGGTCGAACGGTGAGCAACTTGTCCTTTGCTTCCCTTCCACCTCTCCAACCTTCACCACGACATAAGAAATACAGTGAGAAACGGTGGAGTGTGGTGGTGCAGAGAGAGAGAGAGAGAGAGAGAGAGAGAGATGTGGTGGTGGAGTGTGCTGCTTGGTTGGGCGAGCCGGAGCGGGGAAGCACCGCCGGAGTGGAGAAGCACAGGAGCCCCGCTGGTGGGGAGGCCCTATACCTAGAGAGCTCAAGGTCGCGCCGCCCTACCGGTGGTAGGACCGGCCGCTGCTCGCGCCGCGCCACCAGTAGCTGGACCGGCTGCTGCTCGCACCGCCCCGCCGGTGGCTGGACGGGCCGCTGCTCGCGCCGCCCCGTCGGAGGCTGGATTGGTTGCGGCTCGCGCTCGAGGGCAAGGGCGGCTAGGGTTTGTGGGGAGGGCAGGGGGCTAGGGTTCGAAGGGATTTGGGAGCCGGGAACGGGCGCGGGCGGACGGCGGCGTGCTCCCGCGGGGGTCGTCGGGTTAGGTGGGGCGAGGTGGATCTGGCGAGGGAGGGAGAGAGGCCATAGGGAGAGGGGAGTAAGTGGGAGTGGGGGACGGTTAGCAATGGCGCACCTTTTAGGGGTGCGCCATAAAAATACGTATACCAATGGCGCACCTTCTAGGGGTGCGCCATAAACACCGTGATAGCAATGGCGCACCTTCTCCTGGTGCGCCATTACTATCTTTTTTTTGGATTTTTAGTTGCATTCATTTGTGAATTGGTAAAACATTTATGATTATGAAAAAATATCATCAAATTTGAAAAGAATATTTATGAATTCAAAAAGTGCCCATGAAATTTAAAAATATTCATAGTTCAAAAAATATTAACAAATTCTATACTTTTTGTGAGTTAGAAATTCAATACCAGAATAAACATAAATAAAAATTGGTATATCAATGGCGCACCTCCTAGGGGTGCGCCATAAGTACCTTGATATCAATGGCGCACCTTCTCCTGGTGCGCCATTAGTAACTTTTTTTTACCAGAAGAAACATAAATAAAAACAATTAAAATACCAGAAGAAAACACAAAGAAGCCCAAGGTGCCTGTAAATGATGATTTGCAACAAAACAAGAGGGAGAAGAACAAAAATTCCAAATCCAAGAAGAAAGTGGTCGATACTTCAACTTGGTGATGGAGAAGTTACAAAATATTAAAGGAAGGTAAGTACAGACAACATTAATCCCCACTGTTTTGAACAAAACAGGTTACTGGATAGAGGAGTAGAGCAGAAGAAATGTCATTTCCATATGTCGAAATACAATCGAGAAATGAAGACTACAATTTAAATACAATCGATCTTAGCTCTTGAACGGACGTCCTTTAGGTAGGGTGGTCCTGCTTCTTCTTGTGGTGTATGGTACTTCATCGTCGTCATCATGTTCCATCTTCGGGTCGCCGTACTTGTCGAAGTCTTGCTCATTGGCGACTCCATCCATTCCGATGATCTTCCTTTTACTCCTACGAGGCAGGTGAAAAACCGTTCGGTCTCCTCCTGACTTAGAGTGAAGCACGCGGGAGGGCAGTCATTTCCGATCTTCTTGGCCTTTTTGCCTTTGCAACGACTTTCCGTGTCCTTCGCCTCATCATCATCATCATCATTAGCGTGAAGCTCCTCCCTGATGCCCATTGATTTTTCAAGTCTGGCCTTGCTTTCGGCCCATCTTTGGTCCTCTCTAGCATGTTGAGCAGGTTACCAAGCAGACTCTCGCACACGTTCTTCGTGATATGCATGACATCAAGGCTGTGAGGCACACGGAGGATCTTCTAGTACAGCAAGTCCCAAAAAATAGACCTCATTTTCCATACCGTCAGCAGCGGCTCTGGCGCCTTTCGCTTCTTTCCCGGCTCTGGCGCCTTTCGCTTCTTTCCCGGCGGTGGGAACTCATTCCAATTTTTCAACAGCTCGTCTATTTCCTCACCGCTCCTCGTACGCGGGCGTCTTCGGGGTTCGGTTTCACCATCGAACAGATCCTTGCGTTTTCTCCATGAGTCATCATCGCGAAGCCACCTTCGATGTCCCATGAACACGGTTTTTGAAGACCCGAGATCTCTATCTTGGTGGCGATACGTTGTGTCATCCATGCACCTGACGCATGCAGAAAATCCGTGGACCACCTGCCCCGCGACATATCCGTAACCGAGATAGTCGTGCACCATCGTGAGCAGTGCGGCTCTCATAGGGAAATATTCTTTCTCTGCAGCGTCCCACGTATTGGCTGGCGTTTTCCACAGCGTATCTAGCTCCTCTTTCAGCAGCCCCAGATACAGATTGATGTCGTTCCCTGGTTGTTTCGTCCCTTCAATTAGCATACTCATGTGAATGTACTTCCTCTTCATGGACAACCAGGGGGAAGGTTGTACATCCACACAAACACAGGCCAGGTGCTATGTGTGCTTCTCTGGCTGCCGAACGGATTGACTCCATCGGTGCTCGCGCCCAGCATGATGTTCCTTGGATCGTCCCCAAATTCTGGGTGTTCAAAGTTCAACGCTTGCTACTTGCTCGCATCCTTAGGGTGACTCAGCATCTTGTCTTTTTTATTTATCTCCGGATCATTTCCGTCATCTTCTCGCTTCTTCTCCTCCCTATCCGCATGCCAACGCAGGAGCTTTGCTAGCTTAGGGTCCGCAAAATACCGCTGCAGACGAGGAGTGATCGGAAAGTACCACACCACTTTTCGAGGAGCTTTCTTCCTCTTCTTGTATCGAGTGACGCCGCACACTGGACATATGGTAGACTCCGCGTGCTCGTCCGATAAATGATGCAATTGTTCATGCACACTTGGTATTTCACGTGCGGTAAATCCAGAGGACACACTATTTTCTTTGCCTCCTCGAAACTGGTCGGGCACTTGTTCCCCTTGGGAAGACGTTCGTGCCAGAATGACATGTTCTCGTCGAAGCATGCGTCGGTCATTTTATGTTTTACCTTCATCTCCAGAGCCATGAGCGTTACTTTTAAGTGGGTATCCTCGGGCCTGCATCCTTCATACAATGGAGTAACCGCGTCTATCTCTAGTTGATCCAGCTTGGCTTTCTCTCGGGCGGCAGCTCTTGCGTTACCCGTCTGCTTGAGAAGCAGCTCTTGAATATGAGGGTACTGCACCCAACCCATCGATGGTCCATCGTCGTATGCTCTGGCATCTTCATCTTCATGATCATGCCCTTCATCTTGATCTTCCTCATCATCATGTCCGGCATCTTCTACATGATGATTGTGTCCTGCATCTACTTCGTGATCATGTCCTGGAGATTCTTCGTCTTCTCGCCCGCCCTCACCGCGGTTGTCTTGCTGACCTTCCTTATTTCTTGCCCGGCCCCCATGGACGACTTCATAATCATCTTCATCACCTTGCCACCGATAGCCATCCATGAAACCATGCAAGAGCAGGTGGTCCCGCACCTGTCCGGAATCCGGATCCATAAGGCTCTTCATCTTGCATCCTCGACACGGACATCTTATCTCGGTCTCGTTCTTTTGAAGCATCTCGACCTTCGCGGAGTGTCGGTGTGGAACGACACCTATGGGATCACAAGAATCCCTACTACGGTTGTCGGGGCGCAGGGTTGTGAGGAGAGCAGGGCTAGTAGACAGCAGAAGGATGGTTTACCCAGGTTTGGGCCGCGAGGATGCGTGAAACCCTAGTCCTGCTTTGGTGGGTGTATTTCTGAGAGTTCTTGAGCTCTCGAACTAGCTGTGGTTAGTGCGTGGTTCAAAAGAGCCGAATCGTTCTCCAGTATGCCATGGGCCTCCTTTTATAGTTGAAAGGGGCTGCCACAGTGACACACAGGAGGTGGAAAGGCGTACAGTGCCCTGAGCTCATCGCTCGTATTACAGGACAAGACGCATTTAATGCATAGCTTAGGTGTCCCCTTGCTTTATTGGGGACGGGGGCGAGGCCCGTCCCGTCCGTCGCCGCTCCTCCTCGCCTTGACACGCGCCCCGGCCAGTGGGGTTCGTGGTGCCATGTAGGCAGTCAGGCAGCTGAGGTGGCGCGGTAGTGGAGCCTTCACGAAGATCTGCATGCCGCCACGCAGGCACTCGGTGAATTGGCTGGGAGCTGCATGTTGGCACGCAGGTGCCTGCCCAGCTGGTTGGGCTGGCAACTGCATGTGAATGGTGGTGGAAGCTTGTTCGGCGCGGGTTTGGCGGTGGCCCCGCTGGCGTCCTTGGCGAGGGCCTTGCCGGGTGGCCCGGCAAGGGTCTTGCCGTGGCGGGCTGTCGTCCCCCGCAAGGACCTTGACGGGGGTCTGGTGGCCTTCCTCCGCAGGGATCTTGCCGAGAATCGTCGTCTTGTAATCCTCATCTGATCTTGAATATGTCTTCACAAAGATCTGCATGCCACCACAGAGGTGCCTTCCCGAGTCCTGGCCCCACGTTGATGACGGCGTTGGGGGCCATGGGCTCAAGGGTGGCTCGCTCTGTTGGTGTGGGGCGAGCTGTCCCGGCAAGGGTCTTGTCGAGACCACTGAGGCCGCCCGGCAAGGGTCTTGCTGGGGGTACCTGCTTCGTCCCTCTGCCCTTTGTGGTCTTGGCCTTGGCGTTGCTTTGATTGTCTTGGGCTTCGGTCTTACCTTGGCTCACCTCCCCTGTTCTGCTTGGTGTGGTCGTGGGCGCGGCTCCGACTTCCCGTGCACAGGTAAAGGGGTACAAAAGCGTGCCCCCTCTTTTTGTACACTGACACTGTCGAAACTGAGCGCACTAGAGGTGAGGCTACACGTCAGTTGACTGACTTTTTCATCTCTGGTCAGTCGATTTTGCAGCCGTTGGATACGAAATCAAGGGCCTGCAGTTCATCTTCAACCTCCACCCCCCCTGAGCCGCCAGCCACCACCAGCCAAACAGCCGCCCTCCGTCGCCCGTGGCCGGTGGTGCGCCGCCCCGCCCGCCCCGAAAACACTCCCCACTGCATGTCCGCCACCGCCCCGGCCATCCCTCTAGGCCCCCCCTCGTGCCGAGCTTTTTCTCCGGCGATCCCCACGCCACCGCCCCACCATCGCCGGCAACCACCGCCCCCACCCTGAACCCTAAGATAGATAGTGGGGTACCTGTCTGGCGAGCCCCCCTCCCCGCCGCGGCTAGTTCTTCCTTAACTCCGGCGAGCCCCCCACCCCCTGAAAATCGACTGACCAAAAAGTCGATTCAGTCGACTAAAGTGTAGCTAAATCGGAGCAGCATCGCAAGCAAGAGCATGAGCGAGAGCAGCAGCGCGAGCAAGAGCAAGAGCAGACCAGGCAGGGGACCGAGAGCAAGAGCAGAGCAGCAGCGCGAGCGAGAGTTAAAGCAGCAGCAGCTCCTACTAATATGGACGTCGCTGCCGAGGGAGCGACGCCGTGGAGGAAGTGGCTGGTGATGCCGCCGTGGATGGAGCCGCGCCGTGTCGGCTCGGGACCGAGCGCCGGCAGCACTGTGAGATCAAATCAAGAAGAAAATGCGGCGATTAGTGTACAACCTCTTTGGTGGCGCCGATTAGGCCACAACTTCATCCGAGGAAACGGTGATGATGATGCTCTTCCGGTGGTGCAGGTGAAGACGGCGGTGTGGGAATGGAGGTGGCGCGAAAGACGAGGGGAATGTCGGGGCAGCTCCTTGGAGGTGGAGGACGGGGTGGCTGAACCGGCGGGATGACCAGATCCTCATCCGGTACGGTGGATGAGGGACGTCGAGGTGTTGCTGTGGACGACATCGTCGGGGAACAGGCTCCGGCTGGGTGGCGGACGGAGGAGGGTGTCGGGCTTCACGGGTTTTCCCAGCCTCGGTGTACGAATGCGTGGGCGGATGGGATGGGAGTGGGGAACGATGGCTTAAGGACGCACTTGACTGAAATGTGGGGTAAGTTACAAAAGTACCACCACCGATTTGAGGCGGTTCTTTCGGTTCAGGGGTATCACGGGCATTTCGCTTGTCGCGATTTCACAGGAGGTGGGAGTTTTCGCGCGCGTTGTAATTTTGGAATAGCAAGTTGCGGGTTGAGATGGAGGGTGTTGTCGGAGCACAACGAGACAAAGATATATCTTAAATATTTCGGGCTAACAAGGCGCGGGTTGAAGAGGCGGGAGTTTCGCAGCACGATAGACAGAGACGCTAGCTTGAAATTTCGGGATAACAAGGCGCGGCTTGAAATTTCGGGGGAACAAGCATAACGTGTACCAAAAAAAAGACAATTTAGACTAGTATGATATACTACGTACAATGTGTTTAACACGCACAACACACACACAGACACCATTTAGACTAGTAAGGTACACGTGCATTGCACGCATGAGATTTGGCAACCAAATTATGAATAAATACCACATTATAGCATGTAAGCTTTGAGTCATATATGCATGATGTAGTTGTTCGTTTAATTCTTATAGTTCATTTCATTCAAAATCATATAGTTTTTATAAGAAAGCTAATCGATTTTAAGATTCATGGAATTGTGCATTGTAAGGCATAAAGTAAAAACAAATCATGTAAAAAACATTTGGGCAATTCTGATACGGGAGATCCTAGAACAAAGAAGAAGTGCTTGTGTTTTGAGGTTTGTGCATTATGCTTAAGTTCAACCATAGAGTCTTCTAGATTGTACATGTGGCAAAATCTGGTGGAATCTAGATGATATCCAACGGCCAGTGCTCAAATTTGCCGGCTCTGCACCATCGGATTGGCCTCATCCAATGACCATCTTTCAAAGTTAAAGTTATCTGCACACTATATAAAAATATATAATATAATACAATAGGGGTATAGATATAGATATGTGATGCGAAAGCCACCCATCATCTCCAATTAGAATAGTGTGTCCATGCACGGATGCAATGTTGCCAAACGATGTCTGCCATCGGTATCTTAAATTCAAACCAGTCTGACCTTGTTCAATGTGTATACATTACAACATGCTCGTTTCCAAACCACACCACGCAGATCTCCGTTATATTCATGCATGCATGGGTTTCAACCATCATGGTCTCTTATTCAAATATTTGAATTCAACTTTACATTGATTATGACCTCACCTAGTCTTTTACACCCACACATTGGTCTTCTCTTTATAATTGTACGACTAACTTTCTCTCGTGCATGCATGCACACACACTACTAGTCGGCATTATCCGTCGCACACATCCAATCTTTTTCTTCAGGTCGGTCTCCCATGAAGGCACACACACACACATCCCCCTCTCCATAATATCGGGCATTCTTTATCTCTCACGTGCATGCGCAACGATCGATGTTCCTCTATGTGTGTGTTTATATAGCTAGGTCTTTCATAGTTCTCCACATAAACCGATCAATCTATATATCTAGTGAGGTCTCACCCTCTTTCCCATGTCCACATCGATCAATATATACCTCTCTATATAGGATTACATATATAGCTAATACACCCACATTAATTATATATCCAACGCCCCCCTCTCATCATCCATGCCTTTCGCTTCATGTCTCAGACGCGCGCACAATGGCGAAGACAGGGGGCGGCAAGGGCCCTGCCCCCCCTAACATCACTATATATCGAGGCTAATATGAATGTGATCATTAGACAATTGCTGGTAAAAATGGTTTAAGTTGATGAATTGGCCCTCCTCATAAAGGATTAGCAATGCTTGCCCCCCGAGCTCATGGGACATTTTTCATGGCTCCGCCACTGCGCACCAGCGCACGTTCTCGCGCCTTCTCTCTAAATATCGATCTCGCAGTTGTGCACTCCTTCATAGTCTGCCTCCACTCGGCCCCTCGCACCATCTTCTAGCCGCCCACCGGATTTTGCCACATGTACAATCTAGCAGACTCCATGGTTGAACTTAAGCATAATGCACAAATCTCAAAACAACAGTGGTTCTCCGTTGTTCTAGAATCTTCCGTATCATAACTGCCCAAACTTTTTTCTAGTTGAATTGTAATTATTTGTTTTTACTTTATGCTTTACAATGCACAATTCCATTAATCATAAAATAGACTAAGGGCTTCTTTGATTCAAAGGATTCTCAAAGGAATTTTGGAGGATTCTAATCCTTAGGAATTTTTCCTATCTTGGTTGTTTGATTCGTAGGATTGTAAACCATAGAATTTTTTCCATATGATTCATTTGCACTAGATTTCATAGGAAATATCCCATCCACTCAAACCTCTTTGAAAGAATTCTACGTTTTTTCTATGCACAATCAAACACTCGTACAATCCTGTAGGATTCAAGACGACATTCCACTCTAATCCCATGTTTTTCCTATTCCCGCATTTTGGAAATCCTACGAATCAAAGAGGCCCTAGGTTTTTTATAAAAACTAATTGATTTCGAATGAGATGAACTATAAGAATTAAACGAAGGTCTACATCAGGCATATATGTCTCAGAGCTTACATGCCATAGTGTGGTATTTATTCATAATTTGGTTGCAAAATCTGACACGTGCAAAACACGATGGCACGCTGCACAGTTTCTCTCTTACAGTTCATGAAGCCACGTGGCACATGTGGAGGCGTTGTCGCGACATCCTTGTGTGCATTGATCACAGTGACGTGTTGCTGGTTCCAGAAGAATGTACTCGTCCTCCCTGAGCCACACTGGCGGTACATGCACGAAGCGAAGATGTGCACGCACGCCACGCACGCACTCATTCCCTCGCACACACACGCGGGTACGCGGGCAGACGCAATTTTGTACCAAGATCCACCCCATGTGATAATTTGACGCGTGTAAAGTCCTTCACTTCATTGATGGTCAATTAATATAGCGCATGCAAATTGAGTGGACGTGAGGGTGGAAGAAAGACATTACTACTCCACTACGCGCATGCGAGTAGTTAAATCATGGGTTGCTAGTAGTACTTCTATTGGTCTCCTTTGTATTTTGTGCCAATTTTTGACAGTAACATAATATTTACGCATCTGAGCAGTGTAGTCTACTTGAAATTTATGTTCCACTAAACTCATCGGGAGCCGTTTCGGGGCTCGAAACCAAAACCCATCAATTTATCTTTACCTTGTTCCCATCACATTCGAAAGTACTAGTGCTACAATTAAGTGCAAGCCTGCTCACACCTACTAGTACGTACCAAACCTGAACGTGTTCCCACTATGCAGGTATTAGTACTAGTGGTAGTACTTAGGTTATAAAAAGGGGAACTACCTAACCGAAAATTACTCTACCTTTCCTCCTCATAAGTGCTTCTTCTTCGTCCGTCCTTGCCATGTCCGGTGCGCAGAGCTCTAGGTCAAGAACTACTCGTAACAAGGGAGCGGCAATCAAGGCTGTGGAAAAAAAAGAGGGCTCGCCGCCACGCAGAGACCTCGAAAGATCTCTCATGGGCTGGCGATGGCTCCCAGGAGCGCCCTAGCCGCGGAGGCGAACATGCCGAGCTGGCGGTGCTGGAGTCGTTATCCCTCGACGGCATGCCCGATCAGCTCAATAAGCACCTCAATAAGTAGAAGGAGTTCATCCACGGCTTGGTGGAGCTTCTGAAGGAGAGACTCGACGACATGCCCGCTGAGCTCAATAAGCAGGGGGAGTTGACCGCCGGCTTGGTGATGTTGTTGAAGAAGAGCATTGCCTCGGAGAAGAAGGTGACCGGCGAAATCCTGCAAATTCAGGAGGACAAGGCGAAGCTCTGCCACGAGCTCGGCCTGCTGAAGGAGAAGAACGCCGGCTGGAAGAAGCTGCATGAGAGTAGTAGTTCCTCGATGAAGATGCTGCAGGCCCTCGTCAGGGAACAGAAGGAGGAGTTGGCGAAGCTCCGCATCGAGCACCTGGTTGCTGTCAAGGTACGTAATGCGGCCGTGGAATAGATGATGAAGGCTCGCATCGAGAAATCTCGCGTCATGGACAGAATGAAGAAGATGGCGGAGGGGAGGCGCAAGGAGATGGAGGTCGTGGAGGTGATGAAGAAGCAGTTACGACTCCGCGGCGAATTAGATCATTTGGGGTGATAATCTTCCTTCTTCTTTTGCTCCTGTGTTTCTTCTTTTGCTTCGGGTGTTTCACCGCATGTGTCACGTTCTCTGCGAGGCATGAATAGAACAATGCTAACAATGAGATGACTAGCAAATTAGATCATTTTTAATTCCATATGGCACTGGGCAGCCGTGTTTCGTGCTCCTCCGTCGTAGTACTACTCCAGTGGAAAACTTGAGTATACCGCACGGTTCTTTGCTCCTCCTCAGGTCGTCGGAACATTTATACGAGCAGTCAAATCACAAGGCCCCGCCTTCCAGCAGTAATGAGCCGTCAAATCACAAAGGCCCTCGCCTCTCGTGAAAAGGACCAAGCTAGACTGCCCCGCCCTGTAGCCATTTAAAAAATGTATACATTTGTACAGTAGTAGTATCGATGGATTGCGCCATGGAGCAAAACTAACAAGATGAAATTAAAGAAAAAAGGTGGTACATATAGAGAGCGCTCGTCGTCAAATTATGCATATACTATATGACACTACCCACTATGAAGGTACTAGTTACATAGACTAGTAACTAGTCTATGTTACTCTCCGGTATGACCAGCCAAAGTCGAGGCGCGGATACCAACGAGGGCCTGGTTGTGTCTATACTTGGACAACTCACCCGACTGCATGCGCACCAGGCAGACGAAGCTCGTGTCGTGTTGGTGCCGTGTGCGGCCCACACATTAACCAAAACCTCGCGCCTCCATCTTAGCCTCCGCGTTTTAAACTTCTCAATCTCAAGGCCAAGGAGCAACGTGAAACCTATGATAGAGCCAATCGGATGGTTGAGAACACTACAATTCGTAGCTACAGATGCGTGTGTGAGAGAGGACGAGTGCGTGCGTGCACCTCTTCTCAGAGTACAAGTGTATGTGGGTGGCATCGACCTAGGGAGCAGTGATAGTGCGTGCGAGAAGTCCCGAGAGATAGGTGTAATGCGTTTGAAAAAAAGACTAGTCTATAGCTCGCCACGAGGCTATTCCCGTCGAACGCCAAGCGTAAGATATGTATCCGACGGTGCCAGTTTTTGCACGTACACAGCAGTAGAAAAAGAACTAGTACCATGGCATAAGCTACACCACGGCCGAGAAAACGTGTCGACGTTACGCCATCCGGGAATAGTGCCGCACTTCGAAACTAGAACCGTCAATAAATTTTGAGCGCGTCTCGTCACATTCCAAATTACTACTACTACCACGCAATATTTAATTGCAAACCTGTTCACACCGATCACAACTTGAATGGTTTCCCACTTAGGAGCGTATTAGTAGTACTCGGTTATAAATACTACTATGCTAAGATGACTGCACATTCCTCCTCAACTCCTCATCCACAAAAAACAATCAGGTCAATCAAGCCATGGCCAGCGTGAGTTCTGGGTCGAGAGATTTCCACCAGGGAGAGGTGAGCCTCGAAGAGGAAGCACGAGAGATGTCCCGCCTCGCCGCGAAAGCAGCCGACATGTCCAGCCGCACAGCAGTAGCAGCACAGAGGTCCCGCCGCGCTGCCGAAGCAGCACTAAGGTCCCGCCGCGCCGTCGATGTAGCAGACTGGTCCGGCCACGCCGCGGAAGCAGCAGAGATGTCCCGCCACGCCGCTGAAGCAGCACGGAGGTCCCGCCGCGCCGCGGCGGCCTGGGAAAATTTCTCACGGGCAGGCGAGGACTCTTACAAGCGCATGCATGCGATGGTCCATGGCCAGATGGATCAGATCTCCGGCTGGGCGAGGTTGCAGGACAAGGCTACCGACATCATCCGGCAACTAGGGGAGGGCAATGCGAAGCTCTGGGGCAAGCGCGACCTGCTGACGGCGAAGATCGCCGGAAGGGCGAAGCAGGAGGAGGAGACCGCTACCTTGTTGCAGAGGACGGGCGTCATCATCAAGAAACTTATGGACGAGAATGCCATGCTCCACATCGAGCGCAATAGGCTGGTGGAGGAATCCATGGATGCTGCCAAGAAGCGTATTAAGGACATGAAACTAATGAAAGAGATCATCGCCCGCCGCGAGAACTAGTCTCCGCGACCTGCAGCGCATAAAGAAAGTAGAGATCAGCGAGCTAGATCGTTGTATGCGTCTTCCTTCTTCTTTTGCCCTTGTGTATTTCGGGCGTAGCCGCATGTGGCTTTTTTAATTATCTTCCTAATTATGCAAGACAATTATTATCCACTCTCGTCGTCCTTATATATATTCATCAGTCTTGCTATAAGTCGCAGTAGATGCTATATAGGTCCGTCGGATCTTACATCAAGATCCGTGCAAAATTTTCTTTTCAGATTTTCTTTTTTCTCTCTTAAAACTCAGTCGAGTGAGACATTGCCATGCCATTAAACAGAGGCTCAGGCGCCATTAATGGAGACCTTGGGAGAGAGGTGGACGGCAGATGGAGGTCAAAGGGCTCTCCTCCTGATAAGCACGCGCAGGGGTCTGATCGCACGCCTCCCGTACTCAAATAGCTACCCTGCACGGTGCCTCCTAGCTAATAAAAAAAGGGGACACGTGGTGGCACGTAAATGGTAAATAGAACGCCCATGGTTTTAATAATACTTGTGTTTCCGATTGTAACGTGATAGCATTTGTTCCAAACTGGCTTTGTTGATTGTTAATGTGTGCGCCTTCGCAAATCGGACAGCAAAATTACCACAGCATGTTGGTGCCATGTCATGACACCAAGCCAAGTTTCATGATTTTCATGCGTGTTTTGGATTTACAGGAATTAAAAAACCAAGTTTCTCAATGTTTCCAGCCGAGCCATGACGCCCAGATGTTTGAATTTTATTCTCATTTTTGGCATGGGACCTAGAAATTTACCCGAGGACACATATGTGATTTTTCAACCAGCTTTGGTGCACTGGAGCATGTGCTTGTATTTAAAATTTGAATTATGCACACAAAGGTGCCACACTCCCTCTCAGAACCACGAGCCTTCTTGAGAGAAGCTCCGGTTTGCAAGAAACTTGTACCAAAACTTGTTCCTATTCTGCAATTTTTTACCACAGCATGGTAGTACCATGACATGACACCATGCCAAGTTTCATGATTTTCAGGCGTGTTTTGGATCTACAAGAATTTTAAAACCAAGCTTCTCAATGTTCTCGGCCGAGCCACGATGCCCAGATGTTTGAATTTCATTCCCATTTCTTGCATGGGACCTAGAAATTCACCCGAGGACACACATGTGATTTTTCAATCAACTTTGGTGCACGGGAGCATGTGCTTGTAGTTCAAATTTGAATTATGCACATTAAATGACCAGAACTCAATTATAATGTATAAAAAAGGCCAAACGAACCCAGAATAATTCCAGAATTTAACAGGGCACTCATATAGTTCTATGTTGCCTCTGTAAAGAAAATCTGGGGGGAGGCATCGTATATTGTTTCGCACACAAAGGTATAAAGAAATAAAGAAATTAGCATACCTATTTAATTCTTGGGTTCTTATTATTTATGCTGCTAGTTGTGTATCACTACTCAGTTTTAGCATTAGAAGTTACAACTACTTAAAAAATGCCATCGATCCGTGAGATGCCTCCTCAAAATGCAATTATATATCTAAAAATGCCATCGTTAAGTTAGATGTTTGCTCAGAAATGCCATTAGACATTGTTATTTTCACGTCAAACCCGTTGCCATGTTACATGACAAAAATAAGCCGATTCTCACAATGATAAGTTAATGGTGTCCAGCACAACACACCCCTCAAATAAAACTAAGCACCCTGGAATTCTTTGACAAAACTAAGCACCCTAAAATTCTTTGACAACTAAACTGCTGGCTATATGATGTTGTCCATATATATTGTACGTATATAATGTGAAGAAACGAGTGGTAGTACTATACCAACTAAAATATGAAATGTACGAAATATAACGAGAAGAAACATAACATAGTTCTGCTGGGGGCTCAGCACAACACACCCCTAAAATTAAACTAAGCACACCTGAAATTAAACTATGCAACTAATCCGGTAGACACTGCATTAGAACCACCATGAGCAACGACACTGCCACCTTACTCGGAGTCCTCGTCCACGTCCTCGACTTCGTCCTTGTCCCTCTTCCTCTTGGCCAATACTTCTTTGCTTGAACTGCACACTTGGCTCTTGCTCTTCATCCAACCCTTGTAGATATGGAAACAAAGGTAGCCATCCATTGCAGCATAGTGGATGTGGTCTATATCTAGTACATTCCACTGCCATGCATGACGATGAAATGTGTATGGAGGTTTCTCTAGTTTACCGTACGAAGGATGAACCATGGCTCCTGCCAGGGTCAGCATTGAAGGCTGACCACGGGAGGGCAGTAGCCGATTCTTTTGGAGGTCGAAGGGGTTGCCTACAACGAGGCCTATCCGACCCAGGACTCTTTTGTCGCTCGTAAAGTCTACAGTAACGAATTTGACTAGGCCGCCCTTGAGGAAGTTCTTAAATTCCTCGCACTCAACGTCGGCATGGCATATGTGGTAAACCAAGCATAAGTCATGCACGCAAACCTGGATCACGGCGGGCTTCTTCTTCTCTTCCTCCTTTAGATCCTTCTCTTGTCCCAGGACTGTGGTGTACTCAACATCTAGCCCAGCGACCCACTCATCATTTGAGTTTTCGAACATGCGACTAAAGCGAGCAAGGCATCCTTTCACCGTCGGGGAAGAACGGGTGTAGATGACGTCGAACTCATCGCCGGTGATGGTTCTAACCTTGTACTCACCGCCGATCATGGAGATTTGGGACGCCATGAATTTGGGAGGAGGGTTAAGATTAGTGGAACTGTCGTAATGTGAAAGGATGGGACGACTAGGAGCGAACTGTCGTAATGTTAAAGGACGTCCGGGGACGAGTAGGAGTGAACTGCCAACGGTTTTTCGATTGTAAAAATGCTGAGTGGGGCGTGCAAACGGTAGGGTAGTGGCTTGCCTGCTGGATAAATGGATTCATGCACAGTGCTATGGGGGCCCAATTAGATGTCATGTCTACTCGACACCCAATTAAATGGCTTTCGATGTCATGTCAACGTCGGGAAAATTACAGGTGATACGAAGCTTTCCATTCTCCCATAATACAGGTTTCCGAGAGCCCTTGGATCTGAGATCGAACAGTTGCATGGCGTGATTCTAGACCTATGGGTGAATATCCTATCCTGGAGGGTTATTCTGCAAATTTTCAGCAACTTAGCATGCGACCGTTCGATCTCAGATCCAAGGGCTACCAGCAGCCCGTATCATGGTCGCGCCGCCTACCACGACCGTCGCCTCGTTCGCGCGGTCGCGCCCTTGGAGATTTAACACGGTGTGTTAGGCTATCTGATGTTGGCATGTCATACATAGTCATCACTTAGTCACTCGTACTACAACAAGGTTAGCTATAAGGTTGGCTATAAGAGTATTTTTTTTTTACTTCTCTCTATCTCTTTCTTCGTAGTATTTATTGCATTTGCCAAGGAGTGACCTCTTTCAATGAAATGGTGCTTAGATGAGGTGCTAAGGGCATTAAATGGCTTAGCAATTAAGTCCCCAATGCATAGGTGCTTATTTTTTTGTTGCTAAGTTTGCTTCATTTAATTAACTATAGACTCAAAATTGTCTTTTCACCTAGGTACACGCGCTTAGCACCGTTTCTTCCTTAGGTCACCAAACTAGTCTCTCTCTTCTTAATTAACTTGCCACATCAGACTTCATGCCTATGTGGCAAGTTTGGCACCTGTAGGAGCAAGTAAGTACTCCATCCGTTCCAAAATAGATGACTCAACTTTGTACTAACTTAACTTTAAGTTAGTACAAAGTTGGGTTATCTATTTTGGAACGAAGGGAGTACAATAGTGGGCAATAAGCCCACTTTACATGGCATTTTTGCATTTGTGGAGGAAAGTGGCAAGGAAAAAGCGGAGGAGTGGGCTCTCATGCAAGAGCCAGCCTCTACATGGTGGAGCATTGGGAGAGGTACATGTATGGAGGTGGTCAGGAATCGGGAGACTCACGCCGGTCGTAGCGCCGCAGTTAAAATGATAATGGCAAGTCAAATCACGGGGCCCCACCTGTCCAGCAGTAACCTCGCTGTCAAATCACACAGCCCTAAGTTTGCAGCAGCCTACTCCCTCATCTTCTCGCGTCTCTGTCGAACCGACTAGCCGGAACTGCCCCGCCTACCGTGCAGGAAAAGCCCCGCCCTCGACTTTTAAATAGTACAGTATACTGATTTTGTATCCATGGATTGCGCCATGGAGCAAAGCCTCAAGAAAACGGCGGTACACATGTACGGAGTATATAGCACGCCCGTCGCATTCGCGTCGCACCCCAGAGGCTCGGTTGGTCTGGCACGCCGCTCTCCGAATGGAACACACGTCATATTGTGTTTGCACACACATGTGGGACCAAAATTGAGAACCGACCATAGGCACACCCCCGGCCCCGCAAGTCGGGTGAGTTAATAGAAGAGAGAGACGAGCGATAGTACTACTAGAGAAGTGTTGTAGGAGTACAGACGTTGGTACATGGACGATCCCTGCAAGACATGGAAGATCAGTTCGTCCATGCATGTGACCAGACTCCAGCAGACACGCCTGGATTGTTTATCGTATACATATCGTGCAGGCTGTGTTGTACAGGGCTGTAGTTCTGGTGAGAAATCTAAAAAAGGTTTCTTGTCATCTCGCAAAATTAGGTGTCATGTGCTTCAGATCACTGCGAGGGTTAAACAGCGACAACTGAGTTGGGCTAGTCATTGGGGGCACATGCATGAAGACTACTCAGCTGCCATCTAGGTCAAGCCGGCTATGTAAATTAGGACATCTATCGACGGACCCCTTTTCTATGAGTTTATCTTTAATTTGAGCTTTGATCCTCGTCTAGTTTGTCCGTCGGGATTCATCTTGTCTCCTTTGGGCAGTGAGGTTATGATTTCTTGTCATGTGGCATTTTTTCGTGTTATATGTTATAATCCGGTGCTTCAGATCAGAATGACGACAATTGCGCCTCCGGGGCACATGCATGAAGACTTCTCGACAGTCATTGCCGAGGTCAAGCCGGCTCCGGTAGACAAAAGGAAACTAGTACTCCACTATATAGGCAGGAGCCTCCGCGCTTGCTTGCTAGTGTTGCTCTCTTCACACTATCTCGTCCTCTCCAGATCTAAACACGACAGCGGTGGCCACACTCTCTCTCTGCTCATCGCTGGTCACCGATCCAGCCGGATCCTCTCCGCCGGGGAAGGTGAGAAGGTGCAACGTTCACGCGGTCGTCCTCGGCGGCGGCTCTTACCCACTGCCGGCGCGTCCCGATCAGCGTGCCTTGTCGTTCTCTCCCAAGCATCGCTGGTGAGGGAGGGCCTCCCACCCCTTCTTCCTCGCTGCCGTAGTGTGGGCAGATCCGGCCTCCCGCCGCCCACCTAGCGACATCCCGGCGACCCTCAGGTATAACTTCCTTCGAAACCGGCCTTGCTCTACTTCCCGAGCTCCTGACGTTGCTGCATTTGTATCTTTTACTATTTCTCAGGCCCCCTTGTAGATAGGATCGATCGGCTGTTCGAAAACCACCTAATTTTTTACTGTTAAGAGGTAAAACTTGTTCATGCACTCGAATCTAGTACTACTTGGTTCAAACAAGGAAGAAAGGGGGTGGGGGTGGGGGAAGATTTGTTACCTGAATCTAGGACTTGGTCGAAAGAGGAAATAATGGGGGCGAAAAGTAGTAGAGACTGGCTATCCAAATGGTCTCTAGGTCTAATAGGGAAATAAAGGGAACGCAGTACAAACTCAATATAAACCAGATCTATTGGTTGAAAAAGGAAAGAAAGTGGGGACTGGGGGACAAGTCAACAAAGTAAGTCTAGCACTAGATTTGCTAGCCTCACACAGTATAAGGTGGCTATATGCCAAAAAAAATGGGACCAACCCAGATATCATCTTCTGATGTTTGTTGCCCCGAGCCGCTCTTATGTAATGCCACTGGTAAAATGTAGCAGTCGCATTGTTAAAAGTATGAACACGTTAAACCAATGTTGTTTTCAATGTAATGCCTCGAGTAATATGAATCAATGGCACTTTTTTCATGTCCTGCTAAATTTCCCATTAAGATAAGTTGCTTCTTTTCGTTAGAGATGCAGCTGTCCTGGTCCGCCTACTCTCCCGTGCCCAAATACCGACTCTGTAGCAGCTGTTAATGTAATGTTGCTGGTAAAATGAAGCAATGGCACCATTAAAGTAATATCGTATTTAACGGTTGTCATAGTTAATCCTAATGCCCACACTAATATCTAGCAATGCTGCTAGAAACTGCTACTGTCCTTGTACGATTACCATTCAGATAAGGAACATGCCTTTTTCATTTGATGCATGTTTCATCACTTGTTAGTCACCCTCCTTTCCACCTTTTTTGTGCAAACAGAGATATACATTTCACGCTTGATCTTAGTTGAACTGCACAAATGATATACAAATTATAGTTGAACATTCCAGGAGCTTCACGACCAACCTTGATGTTGCTCAATTTTATTGCAACTAATGAAGAAGAAGCTCTGTGAGTTTCGTTTTCTAATGGAAAAGGAAGCGGGGCTGGAGCCCTTTTCTTAAAAAAGAAGAAGAAGAAGCTGCTAGCTCATGGGACATTGCTTCATTTTAGGTAAACTGCACCAAAAGGTCCCATGAATTGAATCATCCATGTTGGTGACTGGTGTCATCCCTTCTATGATGGCGTTGACTGCAGATATGGTTCCCATCATGAGGTATGTTCCTTTTCGGTCTGACCGTTTGCCAAAGATCCAGCATGTTGATCCTGGTCTTGTGCTACTGTTTTGGCACTGCCATGATAAAGCAGTAGTGCTATTATTTTGCACCTTAATCTAGTGGCACTATTAATTTGAGGCAATGTTTTGGCACCGCTAGTGTCACTGTTTTTTTATATATTGAAAGAGGGGGTTCCCTCCAATTTCATTAAAGACACCCAACCATAGAGAACCATTATCCGACAACATCTCAGTGTAAACGGTCAGTTATGCAACTACTACTAGAATGGACTGAGTACTAGCGGGAGACAAGTTCGCCACATAAGCTAGGCAGGTAGGGGGACGCAGCACCAGCTCACCATGTTTGGATTACAACCCAAATGCTACCACAGAAACATCAGGGGGAAGATAGGGACTGAAAGAGCCAGCTTCAACATCCCAGTCTAAGCACCCCCGGCCTTCATCCTGGCGACGCACGGTACACCTCGTTTGCCACCTGCTCGACCCTAGTGTCACTGATAAAATGAAGTAATAATATAGTTAAAATAGAGCGAGTGTCCTCTCTATCATTTCATTTTCAATGTAGATAAAGAAAGTGCTTCTCTTTGTTAATGTATGTTTCATCAACTAGTCCCATTGTTAATGTTTAAGCGTTTCTGCAAACTGGGGTGCTTAATTTTAGTTGATCTGCACCAAAATAGAGATTTGAATGTCTCAAGGCCACTCCTTGTACTACCGATGTACACTGATGTTCATCACTGGCAGAAGGTGTATCGGGGAGACTTGGGACGATTTCCAGTATGAGGCGTGGCGTACCGTATGAGGCGTCGCAGGGCCCATCTCGCCCTTGCAGCATGGCATACTATGATACTATCGCAATATTTTCTTCTATTTATTTTGCGTGTTTCATCAACTAGTGCCACTATAATGTAACCACGCTTTTTCATTATCTGTGCAAATAGGGTTATTCAGCTGCATTTTGGTGGAACTGCACAAATGTACGAATGGAACCGGCATATATGCAGAGTGCGATGTGTGCCAAGTAAAAATTACCGACACCAACCATGCTCCATGCACGCATTGGCATCCACCACCACAAGTGGGATGTGTGGCGCTCTCTGTGGACAGCAAATCCTCTAACCAAATACTAGTAGCTTATATTAGTAGTTTTCTAGGGAGTACTCTTTTCTGAAAGAAGCACCAATCTATTTTTCATTATTTGTACATAGTGTCACAACTTTGACCCAAAGGTCCAGAGCTATTTAGGGTGATTGGCGCAGTACTCGGAAACTGATTGTAAGCATGATTTTCATTAGGTGTCACACTGATTGTAAGCATGAGCAGGTGGAAGATTAGGTTAGTGCGAAGCTTACCTTAAAGCATACCGCCGCCGTTGAAACGAGGCGAGCGTCGAGGGAACCGTGGAGAACGGCGGGGAAGCGACGTCACACCATCCGTCCTCCTCTTGCGGTGGGAGAACGAATACTCCTGTGGCTCCGGCTGGCTCTGCACCCTCACGAACGGCACACCGTACTCGATCGATTCGTTATCCTCTGGGTGCTCGACCTTCGACCTGTACGCCAACCACCTCCGCCTGACTTTCGCCTCGGGCGAATCTGTCTGCTCCATCGCCCAAAGGAGATACTCGATGAACTCGAAGGACTGCGGCGTGACTGCCGCCTAGGAGTACATGTACATCGCCACCATCATCGCTGCCCTCTCGCTCTTTCGCATACATTGCCACATGGCCCTCACCGTCCTCGAAATCTCCTACTCATTGTCAAACCAAGTAAGGATCTCCTTCAACCTGGCTAACTTTGCCTGGTCGCCGCCGGCGATCTGCCTGATTCGCTGCTGCATCCTCTCCATAAATGTCCTTCTGAGTGGTCCGGTACTAGCTTTGGAAGATGGGAGGAGAGACGGTGGTCTTGCAATAGAGAAGAGGGAGAGGCGAGACGATGGTTTTGGAATGAAGATGATGGAGAGGAGAGGAGGTGGTTTTGCAATGGAGAAGAGGGAGAGGCGACATAGTGGTTTTTGGAAAGGAGATGATGGAGAGGAGAGGAGGTGGTTTTGCAATGGAGAAGAGGGAGAGGCGAGACGGTGGTTTTTGAATGGAGATGATGGAGAGGAGAGGAGGTGGTTTTGCAATGGAGAAGAGGGAGAGGAGCATGCGACAGCGATTTAAGATTGGACGAGAGGGCTGGCACGCTGTGACTGGATCAAAATCAAAATCAATTGACCCTTCAATTAAGAAAGCGACCCCACATTAACTAGTCTCCCTTTTATTCTGGGTCATAATTGACCATGATTTTCGCAAATAAAATATATGTTATAAGTTGCAAAAATAATATAATTTGAAAGTACATTCAGATACGAACCAAATGATACAATTTTTTGTGACATGCATTCACATTTTGCTTGTCAAATACAGTACATGGTCAAACTTTGACCCAAAATACGCAAAACAAAAAAATACTTCCAAGACCAGCGCCGCTCTTCCGCTCTTCTCCTCTTAAACCACCGCCGCTCCTCTCCTGTTCCAATCTAAATCCAGCACCGCTCCTCTCCTCTTCCATTTCAATACCACCGCCCCTCCTCTCCTGTTCCAATCCAAAACCAGCATCGCTCCTCTCCCATTCTAATCCAAAACCAGTGCTGCTCCTCTCCTCTTCCATTCAAAAACCACCGCCGGCGAGTGAAGGTGTTGTGGAGAAGTAGATCGATGGGGGAGTACAACCAATATGAGAGGATCGCAAACGGCGACCCTGTGAAGCTAGCTAGGATGTTGGAGATACAGTCTTGGTTTGACAACATGGACCAACTAGCGGCGACGGCGACATCCATGGCCAAATATCTGCAACAGAGCGAAAAGGTGGCGATACTCCTGGAGGGAGTCGCGCGGGAGTACATAGAGCTGCTCCTCTGGGCCATGGTGCAAATAGAGTCACTAAATCCGATCGTGAGGGAGCGGTGGTGGGAGTATCGATCCCAGATGGAGCATCCACCAGAGATTGAAGGATCGAGCATCTACAGGGTGTCGTGCCAGAGCGAGCCGGTGGAGTCTTCGTCGACCGAACGCAACTGCAAGAGGAGAAAAATAGTTGGCCCGACGACGCTTCCCCGCCATCCTCTCCCTCGCCGTTCACATCGTCTCACGGGGCGGCTGTCTGCCGCCGAGGAATAGGAGGGACTGCCCCCCGCCCCCAGCCCAATAGTCGGGCAGGTTGTGAATTGTCAGGAGGAGCTTAGGGTTGTCAGTATTTGTAGGTTGTGAATTGTGTTTTGTGTTGTGTATTTTGAGAGTACTTTCAGATATGAATGTCTTTTGAATTTCAGATTTGCAGTATTGAGCATATGAAGTATTTTATGAATTCTAGAGATCTATTTTTAGCACTTAAAAAATGTAGTTTCATAGGAGTATAAAAGTGCAGACAATGTGATTCTCAGAGAAGAAACTGCAAGTTTCAGTTTGAGATAAGAAACTCCAAGTTCAGTTTCAGATAAGAAACTGCACCTTTCAGAGGCAGAGCATTTATATTAACACGGCCTTTTCAAATAGTGTTAGCATCATGTTTGAAGTTTTTTTCATGGTCGAAACTGGAACTACCAGCCAGTTAACATCATGCTAATCAACATTCATGCATAGCACATCTTCATTTGATGCATAGTCAAAAAGATATGCTATTTTCAAAATGCCCACACAATGTCGAGTGTGCGAAAAACAGAGAAAACGAGGGACGACGTTTTGGCAAGTGTTGGACGTGGTGTGCGTAGATGACAATTGGGACCCACATGTCAATAAAGGCAGAGTCAAAAAAATTGGAGATATTTTCTCTGCACAGGTGGAATCGAACCCGGGCGGAACAGCTGTCGGGTAGTGTCACTCGGCCACTAGGCTAGTTCAGTTGTCTCGTTACTGATAAGGCACTTCCTCAGGTGGTCGGATCTCCTCGTACGACTTTGTGCGCTCGCCGCGACGCCACTGTCTGCCGATGTGAACATGCTGAACAAACGAGACGAATCTGGAGAGGACTGTACGTGGAGAGGCGGACAGTCGAGACCCACCAGGTCTATGGCCGTACGCAAGCAAGTGCCTCATCGAAAAAATACTTCCTCGTAATGCTATACTGACGTTGGGGCCCACGGGTTTGTCAACATAGTTACATTTTTAGGTGCTTCAACGTAGTTACTATAGGAGATAAATTCACAACGAAGCCGGGGAGCTGGCAGGTATCATTTATTATCACTGGGGCAGCAAGTATCAGCTGGGTTTTGGGCTGCCCAGTCTAGGCTTTGTTTTTTAACATGCGCAGCCTACGACCTCGGATGGGAGGTCCATAGGCTTGTTTGTATTTTCTTGAGGGCCGTCATGTATCGACCGGCCTATGTACCTCCCATCCGAGGTTTTATTTTTCCTGAAACATCGGCAGCCCAAATTATGTATTTTTTTTAAGAAAACGCAGAGGTTTGTTCTATTTTTCTATATAAGAATAGGAACGCCTGGTCCAACTTATATTTCCCTTCTAACTATATTATATATATTTAAATTATTTTATATGTTATTACATATTATTTTTATTGTCATCGTATATTTAACAGATACTTACATATGTAAGAAAACAATATCCCACATCTTATTACCTTATAAAAATAATTTCTTAACAATAAAATCCTGGATTTTTTTGGCAACGAAAATCCTGTTGATTGTGTACAAAAGCTTGGTAAGATTTAAGGACCAATGTAATAATAAATCACTTATTATTTAAATATATATATATATATATAACAAAATGCTCAGCCCCTATTTATTTTTTGATAACATTGCTGCACCCACCCCAACATTATAATTAGAATCAGCCCAGCAAAATCGTGTATTTTGAGAAAGTGCAAATGGACTGTAATTTTTTAGGAAAAACATAGATGGGACGGATGGACGCTACATTATTTGTTCACCCATCCCAGCTAATGGACTGTAATTCAAAAAAAGAGATCAAATTGACTGTAAACTCTACCCCGCAAAAAAAAGATTGTAAATTCTGAAAAAATGGGTTGAATACGTGCCACATTTTTGGAGGCTGAAATGTGGGCCAATAGGTCGAAGCCAACGCAAGTCGTTGTCAACTAAATCAACAAATGATTCTGACATCGTTAGCCGTTGGATTTACATCCAACGACCGGCATCCATCTTCAATCTCTCGTCTTCTTCCTCCAGCGCCGCCGGGACCACCTGCTCCCGCCTCCTGCTGCTAGTAGCTCTGCTTAGCACGCTTCGCTGTGAAGCGCTACTCCACCGTTGGCTAGGCCATCCCTCCACCCCTCCACACCTCCTGTTCTTCTCCACCGACTGCCGAACCACACCGCACCAGAACCAGTTAACCCTCATACACCTCTCCGTCTGCGACTCTACTCCCGCGTCTTCCCATCTCCGGCTCTTTGCTGTCCGGGGCCTCGCTGTCATCCACTACCTTGGATGCGCTCGGCGCGGAGTGGTCAATGTGGTCAACGAACGACACCATCGGAAGTAGATTGTGCGTGGAGAGGCTGACAGCTGGGTCCATGGCTGCACGCAAGGAAATGCCTCCTTATTAAACGCAAAATAATGATTCCTCCACCTGACAGCTGGGACCCACCGGAAGGGCCTCTGTATTTAGCGAAAAAAACGTTCCCACCGCTGACAGGTCGGACCCACCATCTATATCTTCGCACGCCAGGAAGTGCCTCCTTATTACACACAAAAAATGAATACCCCCTGCTAGCTGGGACCCACAATAGTGGGAGGCTGACTTGTCGGCCAACTAAGTTGACGGGGACGGAGGGCTTTGTCAACTTAGTCAATATGAACGATTCTAGCTCCAGTGACCGTACGATGTCCATCCAACGGCCGTAGTGCTTCTTCAACCTCTAGTCTTCTTGCTCCAGCCGCCCAAACCAGCGCCGGTCGTGCCTCGTGCTCCTGCCACTCGTGGTCGGCTCAACGTGATCAAGGAACGGCTTCCATCGGACGTGGACTGTACGTGTAGAGGCTGATAGCTGGGTCCACGGCCGCAGCAAGGAAGTGCCTCCTTATTAAGCGGAAAATAATGATTCCTCCACCTGACAGCAGGGACCCACCGGACGGGCAACCATATTTCGCGAAGAAAAAAAACGTTTCCCCCTGACTCCTGGGACCTACCAGCTACATCTTCGCACGCAAGGAAGTGCGTCCGGGCAAAAAAACGATTCGCCCCCCTGACTGCTGGGACCCACCAGCTACATCTTCGCACGTAAGGAAGTGCCTGATAGTCGGGACTCGCCTGGTCGAAGCGTACGTAGCGTTGTCATTCTAGTCACGAACGTGTACGTACATACTGGTCAATGTAGAGGCGCGCATGTAGCATGTACACGTACGTACAATGGCCAGTGTGCAAGAAAGAAAATACGGCCACGTACGTACATACGGGCGGGTTCTCGAACGCCTACTCGCGCATACATACGGCCAGGGCTCGTGTACATGGCTGGGTCGAAACGGAGAAACAGCGTCGTCGTCGTGTTCATGGGGAGCCAACCGGCTGGGTCGGAATGGAATGCGTCGTCGTGTTCATCGGGAGGGCTTGGACGGAACAACCGATGGAAACGAGGCCTGGCGTACCGCAGAACGGAGGAAACAGCCTTGTGTTCGACCGGCCACGTTTGAAACGGGATCCTGTTCATCGGGAGGGGTCTGGCGTACCGCAAAACGGAGGAAACGGACTTGTGTTGGACCTCCTATGGTCGAAACGGGGTCTTGTTGATCGGGAGGGGTGTGGCGTACCGCAAAATGGAGGAAACGGATTTGTGTTGGAGCGCTACGGTCGAAACGGGGGTCCTGTTCATCAGGAGGGGTGTGGCGTACCGCAAAACTGGACTGCACGGGATACTGTTCATCTCCACCGTCGACCCCCTCCAGCCTCCACGGGCTACTGTTCATCCACCGTCGACCTCCTCCAGCCTCCACCTGCGACTGTTCATCCACGTGCTCCTATTCATCCAGCCTCCACCGCGCGCTACTCCACCGGCTACTGTTCAACCAGCCCTCTCCATGGGCTCCTGTTCAACCACCCCTCCACGGGCTACTGTTCGTCCAGTCCTCCACCATCTACTGTTCATCCAGCCCTCCATAGGGTCATCCTGTTCATCCAGCCCTCCACGGGGTCCTGTTCATCCAGCCCCAACCGGCTCGATCGATCGGTTCATGTTCATCCAGAGGCAACACCACGGGGTCCTGTTCATCCACCCCCATCGGGAACTGTTCATCCAAACCCCCCCAGCAACGCTCACTGTTCATCCAGAGGCAGCACCGATCAGCTTCAGTTAGCAGCAGTAGGGAAGGAATCACTCGATCGGGTTTAGTTAACAGCCATCGATCGATCGCTCGGGTTCAGTAACGCATAGAGTGCAGTGCAATCGCTCTGGCTCAGTTAGAGCCCAACGCCTCGCTCGGGTTCAGTTAGAGCCCAATGCCTCGCACACACGCGCGTATGTGTATGAGAGAAACGCGCATCGCTCGGCCCCGACCACCCACCATAACCGGGAACACCCCGATATTTTCCTCGCCCTCGCTTCTACCATGGTTTTTCCGTCATGGGCGGCCCAAAGAATGTCATGCAGCTGCATCTCCGGCCCGCCCAGGATGAAAAGCCCATTTTCTGTCATGATTTTTTGTCATAGAAGTAGGAGCCCACCACATCTATGATGATACCGGGTTTTGTCACAATTATCGTCATAGAAGTGTCATAAGTATGAAAGCAAAAAAAATTGTTCGGCCCAAAATGTCACGGATGTGTCTTTTTTAGTAGTGTATAAGGTTGAAAAGGAAAGGCTCCTTACCCTTATTCAGGCCTTAGATGTAAAAGCTGAGTCCATGGTACTAGATTCAACGGAACTTCATGTTAAATTAGATGCGGAGATGAGATTGAAAGAGCTCCTGGGAGAAGAGGAATTGAAGTGGGCATTATGGGCGAAGGTTCGCAAAGTGGTCCACGGGGACGCCAATACTCAATTCTTTCATATGATCACAAACAGCAAGCATAGAAAGAAAAGGATCTTTCAGCTTGAGCAAGACGAAGGGATGATTGTAGGACAAGAGAATCTAAAATTATACATCACTAATTATTATAAGCAGCTTTTTGGGCCTCCGGAGGATAATTTCGTATCTCTGGATGAGTCGCGGATTGAAGATGTCCCTCAGCTTGCTTCAGATGAGAACGATATTTTAACTGCCCCATTCTCGGAGAAAGAGGTGTTTGAAGCTATTTCTCAGATGAAGAATAATAAAGCTCCGGGGCCGGATGGATTTCCTGCGGAGTTTTATAAAAGGTGCTGGCATATTATTAAAGGGGATTTGCTTCCGATGTTCCAGGATTTATTCGCTGGACAGCTTCACTTGTTTCATCTGAATTTTGGAACCATTACCTTGCTTCCTAAGAAAACAGAGGCGGTGCGAATTGAGCACTTCAGGCCTATTTGTCTTCTGGATGTAAGTTTCAAAATTTTCACCAAGGTTGGGACAAATAGACTCACGCAGATTGCGCATTCTGTGGTGCAGCCGTCCCAAACTGCTTTCATGCCAGACCGAAACATCCTTGAAGGGGTGGTGGTCCTGCATGAAACGGTCCATGAAATCCATACAAAAAACTAGATGGGGTTGTTTTCAAAGTGGATTTCGAAAAAGCGTACGACAAAGTCAAATAGCCATTCCTCCAACAAGCGTTGAGGATGAAAGGTTTTGATCAAGCCTGGAGACAACAGGTAGAATCTTTCACGCAAAAAGGAAGTGTTGGAATTAAAGTGAATGATGATATAGGTCGCTATTTCCAAACACATAAGGGCTCGAGACAAGGAGATCCAATGTCACCTATTTTGTTCAATATTGTAGTCGACATGTTGACGATTCTAATAGGGAGGGCTAAGGATGCTGGCCAAGTAGGTAGTTTGGTACCTCATCTAGTTGATGGAGGTGTATCTGTCCTACAGTACGCAGATGATACAATCATCTTTATGGAGCATGAATTGGCAAAAGCGAGAAACATGAAGCTGGTGTTATGCTTATTTGAACAATTGACCGGACTAAAAATCAATTTCCAAGAGCGAATTGTTCTGTTTTGGAAGAGCCAATGAGAAACAAGAGGCGTATAAGCAATTGTTCGGTTGTGAATTGGGGGCTTTACCTTTCACGTATTTAGGTATACCCATTCATCCTCGTAATCTAACAAATAGAGAATGGAAGTGCATTGAGGATCGATTTGAGAAGAAATTGGGCTGCTGGAAGGGCAAATTGATTTCGTATGGAGGCCGTTTAATTCTCATTAATTCGGTCCTCACAAGTATGCCCATGTTTCTTTTGTATTTTTTCGAGGTACCAGTGGGAGTTCGGAAAAGACTTGATTTCTATCGATCCCGTTTTTTTTGGCAAAGTGATGAGCTGAAGAGGAAGTATAGACTAGCTAAATGGGACATTATTTGTCGACCGAAGGACCAAGGGGGTCTAGGTATCGAAAATCTTGAGGTGAAGAACAAATGTATTCTTAGCAAATGGTTGTATAAGCTTTCTCGAGAGACCGAGGCCACATGGGCACAGATTCTGCGTAATAAGTACCTTCAATCCAAAACTTTATCCCAGGTGACAGTGAGGCTGATGGATTCGCCTTTCTGGAAAGGACTGATGAGAGTTAAATCGGTCTTTCTTAATCGGACCAAGTTTGTTGTCGGTAACGGTACTTCTACGAGATTCTGGGTGGATTCGCCGGTCGGTATCACCCACGCATGATAGTCCTATTATCTTTTTTAATTCTCCCGACTACACTATATCGGAGAAGTTTGTGCTTATTAAGGACTATATTGATGGGTTGCCATTTACCGTTGCACATGATGATTTTGATGAATATAATATGCATGTGCTTGCTGCTCCTACTTGCAATTATTATGAGAGAGGAACTATATCTCCACCTCTCTATGTTTCCAACATGGTAAAATTGCAAGAAACTGTTTATACTATGCATTGGCCTTTACTATGTGTGCATGAATTGTTCTTTTATGACATGCCGATGCATAGGAAGAGAGTTAGACTTCGTCATTGCTTGATATATGTTGCCTTGTGCTCACTACTAAATGCCAAATCATTGCTAATTAAAATTGGCTTTGATATACCTTGGGATCCGGGTGGATCCATTACTTGAGCACTATATGCCTAGCTTAATGGCTTTAAAGAAAGCGCTGCCAGGGAGACAACCCGGAAGTTTTAGAGAGTCATTTATTTCTGTTGAGTGCTTTTATATATAGTTTAAAAACAAAAAAATAAAGAGGGGAACCTAAAACTTTTTCAAAAAAGGAAAGTGAAAGTGAGAAAGACAAGCATTGTTAAAGTGGGAGCTAGCCTTGAACTTTGTTCATGCTCACGGAAACTTTGTGAATCTTGATTACAGCAACATTTCAACAAAAATAATTATCCCCTTGTACAATTCCATTGTATTATAAAAATAATGTGTCAAGGTTTGCCTTTAGGATGTTTACAATGCTTGTTGGTTTGTGCGGTGCAGGACAGAAACTTTGGCTGTAGTGCGTGATTTTACATTTTTTTACTGGAACGTCAAATGGTTCTGAAACTTTTTTCACTGTCTTTCTATACAAATTTTTTATTTTTCCTAATTTTGGCAGAATTTTTCAAGTATCAGAAGTATGGTGAATGTTCAGATTATTACAGACTGTTCTGTTTTAGACAGATTCTGTTTTTGATGCATAGTTTGCTTGTTTTGATGAAACTATCAATTTCTATCAGTGGATTAAGCCATGAAAAAGTTATATTACAGTAGCTACAATGCCAAAACAAAATATGAATTGGTTTGCAACAGTACTTAGAGTAGTGATTTGCTTTATTATACTAATGGATCTTGTGTGGATGAAGTGTTCGATGATCGAGAAGGTCTCGATATGAGGAAAAGGAGGCGAGCCAAGAGCTAAAGCTGGGGGATGCCCAAGGCACCGCAAGTAAATATTCAAGGAGACTCAAGCGTCTAAGCTTGGGGATGCCCCGGAAGGCATCCCCTCTTTCTTCAACAAGTATCGGTATGTTTTCGGATTCGTTTCGTTCATGCGATATGTGCAATCTTGGAGCGTCTTTTGCATTTAGTTTTCATTTTTCTTTTATGCACCATGCTGGTATGAGATAGTCCTTGGTTGATTTATAGAATGCTCATTGCACTTCACTTAAATCTTTTGAGTATGGCTTTATAGAATGCTTCATGTGCTTCACTTATATCATTTGAAGTTTGGATTGCCTGTTTCTCTTCACATAGAAAACTGCCATTTGAAGAATGCTCTTTTGCTTCACTTATATTTGTTAGAGCGTGGGCATATCTTTTGTAGAAAGGATTAAACTCTCTTGCTTCACTTATATCTATTTAGAGAGATGACATGAACTGGTCATTCACATGGTTAGTCATAAAATCCTACATAAAACTTGTAGATCACTGAATATGATATGTTTGATTCCTTGCAATAGTTTTGCGATATAAAGATGGTGATATTAGAGTCATGCTAGTGGGTAGTTGTGGATTAGTAGAAATACTTGTGTTGAGGTTTGTGATTCCCGTAACATGCACGTATGGTGAACCATTATGTAACGAAGTCGGAGCATGATTTATTTATTGATTGTCTTCCTTATGAGTGGCGGTCGGGGACGAGTGATGTCTACTACGCGACCTTCTTCTTGTAGACGTTGTTGGGCCTCCAAGTGCAGAGGTTTGTAGGACAGTAGAAAATTTACCTCAAGTGGATGACCTAAGGTTTATCAATCCGTGGGAGGCGTAGGATGAAGATGGTCTCTCTCAAGCAACCCTGCAACCAAATAACAAAGAGTCTCTTGTGTCCCCAACATACCCAATACAATGGTAAATTGTATAGGTGCACTAGTTCGGCAAAGAGATGGTGATACAAGTGCAATATGGATAGTAGATATAGGTTTTTGTAATCTGAAAATATAAAAACAGCAAGGTAACTAATGATAAAAGTGAGTGTAAACGTTATTGCAATGCTAGGAAACAAGGCCTAGTGTTCATACTTTCACTAGTGCAAGTTCTCTAAACAATAATAACATAATTGGATCATATAACTATCCCTCAACATGCAACAAAGAGTAACTCCAAAGTCACTAATAGCGGAGAACAAACGAAGAGATTATGGTAGGGTACGAAACCACCTCAAAGTTATCCTTTCTGATCGATCTATTCCAGAGTCCGTAGTAAAATAACATGAAGCTATTCTTTCTGTTCGATCTATCATAGAGTTCGTACTAGAATAACACCTTAAGACACAAATCAACCAAAACCCTAATGTCACCTACATACTCCAATGTCACCTCAAGTATTCGTGGGTATGATTATACGATATGCATCACACAATCTCAGATTCATCTATTCAACCAACACAAAAGTACTTCAAAGAGTGCCCCAAAGTTTCTACCGGAGAGTCAAGACGAAAACGTGTGCCAACCCCTATGCATAGGTTCATGGGCGGAACCCGCAAGTTGATCACCAAAACATACATCAAGTGGATCACGTGATATCCCATTGTCACCACAGATATGCACATGCAAGACATACATCAAGTGTTCTCAAATCCTTAAAGACTCAATCCGATAAGATAACTTCGAAGGGAAAACTCAAGACATTACAAGAGACTAGAGGGGGGGAAACATCATATGATCCAACTATAATAACAAAGCTCGCGATACATCAAGATCGTACCACCTCAAGAACACGAGAGAGAGAGAGAGAGAGAGATCAAACACATAGCTACTGGTACATACCCTCAGCCCCGAGGGTGAACTACTCCCTCCTCGTCATGGAGGGCGCCGGGATGATGGAGATGGCCACCGGTGAGGGATCCCCCCCCTCCGGCAGGGTGCCGGAACAGGGTCCCGATTGGTTTTTGGTGGCGACAGAGGCTTGCGGCGGCGGAACTCCCGATCTATTCTGCTCCCCGATGTTTTTAGGGTATATGGACATATATAGGCGAAAGAAGTCGATAAGGGGAGCCACGAGGGGCCCATGAGGGTGGAGGGAGCACCCAGGGGGGGCGCGCCCCCTGCCTCGTGCCTTCCTCGTTGCTTCCCTTACGTACACTCCAAGTCTTCTGGATTGCTTCCGTTCCAAAAATAACTCTCCCGAAGGTTTCATTCCGTTTGGACTCCGTTTGATATTGCTTTTCTGCGAAACACTGAAACAAGGAGAAAAACATAAACTGGCACTGGGCTCTGGGTTAATAAGTTAGTCCCAAAACTAATATAAAAGTGTTTAATAAAGCTAATAAACATCCAAAACAGATAATATAATAGCATGGAACAATCAAAAATTATAGATACGTTGGAGACGTATCAGCATCCCCAAGCTTAATTCCTGCTCGTCCTCGAGTAGGTAAATGATAAAAACAGAATTTTTGATGTGGAATGCTACCTAACATATTTCTCAATGTATTCTTGTTTATTGTGGCATCAATATTCAGATCCATAAGATTCAAGACAAAAGTTTAATATTGACATGAAAATAATAATACTTCAAGCATACTAACAAAGCAATCATGTCTTCTCAAAATAACATGGCCAAAGAAAGTTATCCCTACAAAATCATATAGTCTGGCTATGCTCTATCTTCACCACACAAAGTATTTAAATCATGCACAACCCCGATGACAAGCCAAGCAATTGTTTCATACTTTTTGTCGTGGAATTGTCACGGCAGATGTCCTTAGTGTCAGGACTTAGTCGCGAGGCCAACACATCTATGTGGTAGCTTGAGAGGGGTTGAGCGGAATCGAGAGAAGCAACACAAGACAAGGATTTAGACAGCTTCGGGCCCCGGGAAACATCATCCGGTAATAGCCCTACATGTTGTTTGTGGCTAGGTCTTATTATGCTCATGAGAGAGTCGCCGGCTCAGCCGGCTCTTTGTGTCTAGCCCTAAAAATTGTTTCTTGTCCCTTGTCCCTCTTTGGGGTGCCCTGCCCCTCCTTATATAAGTTGGAGAGGCGGCTTTACATGTAGAGTCCTAGTAGGATTAGAACTAACTTATTCTCTATTACAAGTCGGATACAAGTACGGATCTTGCTTCCTCGTAAAGGAAATATTCCTCATGCCTTCCGTCTTAAGCCGGCCCATAATAACACGTCCCGGCCTACTGGGCCTTGGGCCCTTGTCATCCGTCTGACCCGCCGTCGGGGCCATCATTAAGTCGCCAGGCTCATGAGTTGCCAATCTTCCGGCGGGTTACGATGAGGCGTCAAGTCCGGCCGAGTCATACTCCCGGCCGGGTCATACCGCGGGGTATATCCCCGACATTAGCCCCCAGTTTAATTTGGATTTATCCATTTTAAACTAATCTGCAATATAATCACAAGAACAAATTTGACAGGTTGTGCTCCGGGTTAAATATTCTTGTAAGCCGGCACCTGATCATCTTTAAATCCTTATCATTTCTTTCTTAACACATGCCCATGAACTCATAGCAAATCTCCTTTAGTAGATATGTTCAAACTTTGTGAATGCAAAAAATCCAGATACTTCTTTTGAGAAATCTGGGTCAATAGGCCAGCTTCAGAGTCAATTTGCTGGCATTGTTCTCTTGTAGAGAAATATTGTAAGAAACAATCCACTTGAATCGGTTTCCAAAGCACCGGCTTTAAAAGATATTGGTCTTGAAATACTCATCTGACTTTCAGCCGGCTTGAAGAGGTAAAAATTGCCGGTTTATCATAACCAAAATTGCCGGTTTGTAAATATTGATAGCACCGGGTCATAACTGTTACTGACGCCAGGTCATAATTATTTGGTGACACCGGATCATGATTGTTGCAAACACCGGGTCAACTTGATCTTCTCCAAACTGAGAATTTTGAAGATTTTCCCCCTTATATATATATCACTTGTAACCCCCAAGTGCCGGGTTGTCATGCTTGCAGCAACCTGGGACTTGTAATTGCCTTATGCTCATAAAAACTTCAACCAGTGTAGCCCCCAAGGGCCGGGTCATTATGCAATAATGAGCAGGGACTTTGTAGATATAACCATGTAAACTTGAACAGCAACGTGTAGCCCCCAAGGGCCGGCTTAGTAAGATAATACTAAGCTGGGACTTTGTATATAATTTATTGATAATAACATCATATAATATAATCTCCACCATGGGGCTTGAACCCACGTCCACAAGGTTAAGAGCTTTGTACTCTACCAACTGAGTAGTGGACCATTCAATATAATGGATTAATGCTTGTGTACCTTGAATTTTTGACAGGACCAATTGGTAGCCCCCAAGGGCCGGCTCATTTAGAATGTGATGAGTCGGGTCTTCAATAAGTTGAGCAAAAAATGACTTTGCATTAGCCCCCAAGTGCCATGGTACATGCTGGCAGTAACATGGGACTTGCATATTCGATGTAATATCAATTTGAATAATGTAGCCCCCAAGTGCCGGGTCGTAAGCCTGCAGCGACTCGGGACTATTCCTTCCATTGTAGAGTAAATCATATCCATTGATAAAATAATAGCCATTGCGCCAAAGCGACTTTGAATACCTCATATGTTGATAAGTAAATCCGGTGTTTAAATACACAGCGGCTCTTGTGGCCGATGGCGATTTAATATGCCTCCATTGTAAGCCGGAATTTGTACAACCCGGCGGCTTATAGCCTTTGAGAAAATCAAGAATTGATAACCCTTTTGAGACACCAATTTCAATCTATGATGATGGGCTTGAATTTAATCATTTATGTAAGTCATAGCTCTGTAAATCCTGTAGAGTTTAAACAACATATGCCCTGGCGACTTAACGTCAAAAACCAGGGCGGGTAACCACCCAAATGTAGTCTTATCCTGCACACAAGTAGATCACAAGATCCCTTGGCGGTTTACCGCAGGGCGGGTCACAATATCTAACATATAACCACTGTGATATTGAATTTGTACTGCCGGTTTACATGACCTGTGCAGTGAGGGTGATAACCCAATCTTTAGAAGCCAACGCTTCCAAATAGATGATGATTGTCATAAGCTGGCGATTTATCATTGAAAATCAAGCCGGGTTAAATAGAAACCACTCATATACACTTTAGATATGATCAAAAGAACTTCAAATAAAATCCAAAAAATTGTTTGCAAAAAGAGACTTCAAAAAATTTTGAGGCTTCTGATTCGAATACGATCAGAAAACCGCCCCAAAGGGGTTAAGCTAAGATTCGAATACGATCATATAGCCCCCAGTGGCTTTGGCGTTGCCGATCAAGAGGGTACCGACAGCTATGTTCTCTTTGGTTCGAATACGACCTATGTTTGAACAGGAAGCCCCCAAATGACCTTGAGAGTTGTTTAACGACGCTGATTCGAATACGATCCACGTCGGTTCCCAAAAGGGGTTGAGCTATGATTTGAATACGATCAAGAAGCCCCCTAGTGAGCTCGGCAGTGTGCCGATCAAGAGGGTACCGACAGCTATGTTCTCTTTGGTTCGACGACCTATGTTTGAACAGGAAGCCCCCTAGTGATCATGAGAATATTTAACGACTCTGATTCGAATACGATCAGGGTCACACCTAAAGGGTTAAGCTAAATTCGAATACGATCAGCTCCCAATAGTCATTAAAGCAGGGTACCTATGTTTGGGTTGTGCTTTGTAACATACTCTTTTTGGTCCCTTTAATTTTTCCTGAGAACTCGAACTTGAGCGAGAGATAAATTATTTTTGAACCGGAAAAACCGGATATGGAGAGTTTCAAAGCTTTGTAAGAGACAAATTTACCTTGAGCCGGATGTTGAACCGGATTTGAGAGCTTCAAAGCTTTGCGGGAGAAAGATGTCTCTTGAGCCGGATTTTAAACCGGAATCTTTAATTTGAACCGGCAATTTTCTGACGGCCTTTAAATTTTCATCAATATGGCGGTGGCCTCCGGAACCGGGTTGTCCTTCCCTCCAATGACCCGGAGTTCCCGAGTCATGTCATTGTAGCCCCCGAGTCTCAAGACGACTCGAGGAGTTGGCTTTGAGATTCTCCATATTGACCATAGCATAAGGTGTATATCATTGATGTTGATAGCGCAATGTGAATCCACAGAAGGTTGAGGTTACTATGGCGGGTTATAAATGATCCCGTATGAGCCGTGTCAGCAACTCAGCCAATGGTTCCTTCCAGCTGGATATTTTTGAAGTTAACCAAACTGTAGTGGCGGCGACTTGTGCGCCTGCCCATTGAGTCGTCCAGTGCAGACGGCGGTTGATGATAATTTGCCTCCAATTTGAAAGAAAACCGGGCTACCCAAGCTGTGACTTGCTCATACTCAATAAACAGCTCATGCAGATTGGTGCGGCCTAGTGTGTTGATGTAGATCAGGCCGCGAGAGACGGACGACAAAGGCGACCGCGGCTTCAGAGACGGAACAGACACATGAGTCGGCCGCGGCGTTGTAAACCGGCGTGAACGGGCGAGTTAGCCACATTGTTTTGATGTACTGAACAATTGTCCTGCATCAATAATATTGCAGACCAAGACAAAGATAAACTGCTCTTTGACAAAAAATAATATTTACCAATAAAATATATTTTAGATGGATATCACCTGATGTGCCAGGCCGAAAATAATCCGCCATGAAATTGATGATCGCTAGGTGAAGTTGAAGTCGCTCACGGGTGAACCGGCCGCGGCGTGGTTAACCGGTGCGGACGGGTGAGTCGGCCGCGATGTTTGTAATCTGGCGCGGACAGCGAGTCGGCCAGGGCGTTGTAAGCTGGTATTTTTCGTCGGATAAAGCGGACACTGATGCCGAATAATGTTGGACATAGTCTTGGTCTTTTTCCTTTCAACTCCTCATCCTTTGACTGATGCCGACAGCTCCTGGGGAGAGTCGGCCGCGGCGTTGTAAGCCGGCGCGGACGAGAGAGCCGGCTGGCACGTTGATGTAGACCAGACCGCAGGGGCGACGGCTGTGTATAATAACACTATAGGGCAGAGTGCTTGTTTTCAAAAAATTAATAAGTACTGATAAAAGTAAACTGGATGGATATCACCTGATTTTTATTTGTCGGATGAACATGGATACTGGGATAAAAAACATATCAAATGTCTGATGTCTCCGCGTGACCTTCTCCTCTTGTCTTAATTTCTCATGGAGGTCCTGATTGAAGTGCCAGCGTGTGCACGCACTACTCTTTGACAACAGCGTACAAACCCCGGTCTCATGAGTGGAGCGCCCAAAACGCCTGCAGCCTGTGCCACGCTGCAATTTTTCTTTTCTTCCAGTGATGATGATTCGATAGTAGCACTTAACCTCCTCCAACTAATCTCGGAGGTGCCGGTTCCCAATCGTAGACGAAATAATAAATCTGTACTGCACTAGGACTCTTTTTCCTTTCCTTTTGAGTCAGGAGTCCTGACTTGCTTTCCTGGCTGCTGGTACTCTGCGTCAAGAGCGCCTTGGAAACGGCTGAGGTGAAGACGGCAGAAGCTGGCCTACAAGCGGATGCGACAGCTCGGAGTAGTCGGCAGCGGAGACGGGCAGCCGCTGGAGAGACATCCAGCAGCAGGAGACGGCTCAGAGGCAACCCTCGACATTATTTTTCCTTCTCTTCTTCTCTTGACCTCACCATGCGGATAATCATGTAGTAATTAAGGACAGAACACATCTGATCTAGTAGTACTCAAGTAGTACTAGCCCTCTTCCCAAAAAGAAATAGTTGATGTTGGATTTCACGTGGCAGAGTGCTAGTTTAAGCGGTACTAGTACTTTTGCTTTGGTCTTTCGTAACAAAGCGGTGGCCGGTCAGAACAAAAATAGCCTTGGGACTTGAAAACATATATATGCAGCAGCAACGCAAACATGGCGGATCGGACCGAGGCTTGTGGTATAGTAATCAGACCTGGCCGCTGATTGTGAAAAATCCTTACAGGCTCGGTGGACTGGTAGAATGCTGATTCTTTTGACTTTGCACAAAATTTTGTATCTTGTCGCTATGACTGTTTGCCATTGAGATGTTGATTCTTCCGCCTCAAATCTTCTCCCTCTAGTCAATCGTGAGCTTCTCGAACCCTAAAATAGATCCCTCCAAGAACTCATCACCACCGTACGCAGGCCCCACGGTGGGCGCCAACTCTCGTGGAATTGTCACGGCAGATGTCCTTAGTGTCAGGACTTAGTCGCGAGGCCAACGCATCTATGTGGTAGCTTGAGAGGGGTTGAGCGGAATCGAGAGACGCAACACAAGACAAGGATTTAGACAGCTTCGGGCCCCGGGAAACATCATCCGGTAATAGCCCTACATGTTGTTTGTGGCTAGGTCTTATTATGCTCATGAGAGAGTCGCCGGCTCAGCCGGCTCTTTGTGTCTAACCCTAAAAATTGTTTCTTGTCCCTTGTCCCTCTTTGGGGTGCCCTGCCCCTCCTTATATAAGTTGGAGAGGCGGCTTTACATGTAGAGTCCTAGTAGGATTAGAACTAACTTATTCTCTATTACAAGTCGGATACAAGTACGGATCTTGCTTCCTCGTAAAGGAAATATTCCTCATGCCTTCCGTCTTAAGCCGGCCCATAATAACACGTCCCGGCCTACTGGGCCTTGGGCCCTTGTCATCCGTCTGACCCGCCGTCGGGGCCATCATTAAGTCGCCACGCTCATGAGTTGCCAATCTTCCGGCGGGTTACGATGAGGCGTCAAGTCCGGCCGGGTCATACTCCCGGCCGGGTCCTACTGGTGGATTTCCACGGTGACTATCATGCTCTTCTAGGCATGCCTGCATATGCTCGTTTCATGGCCTGTCCATGATATGTGTATCTTAATTTGAAGATGCCCGTACCCAAAGGTGTGATTACAGTCACTGGGAATAGACAGAGAGTGGAAGAGTGCCTGCAGAAGGGTTCTAAGATTGCTGACGAGCAAATGGCGGTGGTGGAGCTGGAGGAGTACCAGCAAAACACCGATCCGAGTGATTTGTTGCGAGCCAAAAAGCCTGCTTCGGAGTCTTCATTTCAGTCGGCCGGTGAGACAAAGCCAGTTCACATTCACCCAGAAGACCCCAAGGCTGCTCCGACCCACATCTCGACGAAACTCGATAGCAAATAGGAAGCCGCGCTGATTCAGTTCCTCCATGAGAACTGGGACATCTTTGCATGGAAACCATCAGACATGCGAGGTGTACCCAGGGGGCTGGCTGAGCACCGTTTGCGCGTCGACCCAAAGGCAAAACCAGTCAAAGAGTATCTCCGTTGGTCCGCCACAGAAAAGAGGAAGGTGATTGGCGAGGAGGTGGCTCGGCTCTTGGCAGCTGAGTTCATCCGCGAGATATACCACTCCGAGTGGCTCGCCAACGTCGTCATGGTCCCCAAGAAGGATAATTCACTTCGTATGTGTATTGATTTCAAGCATATCAATCGGGCCTTCCTGAAAGATCATTTGCCGCTCCCCCACATCGATCAGATGGTCGACTCGACTTCGGGGTGTGAGCGATTGTCCTTTCTGGATGCATATTCCGGGTACCATCAGATCCGACTGTTTGGACCTGATGAAATAAAAACGGCCTTCATCACCCTGTTTGGGTGTTTTTGCTATGTCACCATGCCTTTCGGTCTCAAGAATGCTGGCGCCACATTCATGCGCATGATCCAGAAGTGCCTGCTCACTCAGATCAGTCGGAATGTGGAGGCATATATGGATGATATTGTGGTTAAGTCACGCAAGAGTTCCGACCTGCTGACTGACCTCACTGAAACCTTTGCCAATCTGAGAAGATATGATATCAAGCTGAATCCGTCTAACTACACATTCGGAGTCCCTGGAAGAAAGTTGCTCGGTTTTCTCGTTTTTGAACAAGGGATAGATGCAAACCCGGAAAAGATCGGTGCAGTTCTCCGAATGAAACGCCATGTGTGTGTGCATGATGTTCAAAAGCTTATAGGTTGTCTTGCTGCGTTGAGTCGATTCATTTCCCGCCTCGGTGAGAAGGCATTGCCTCTTTACCGACTGATGAAAAAGTCTGATACATTTGACTGGACCGCTGAAGTTGAAGCAGCGTTTGTGGAGCTCAAAGCCCTGCTTTCCACCCAGCCAATGCTTGCTGCTCCGATCAGCAAAGAGCCTCTACTGTTATATATTGCGGCCACTGGTCAAGTTGTCAGCACAGTGCTCACAGTGGAGTGAGAAGGAAGAGGCAAGACCTATAAAGTTCAACGCCCAGTGTATTACATCTCTGAAGTCTTGACTCCATCCAAGCAAAGGTATCCGCATTACCAGAAGCTTGTCTATGGAATTTATTTGACTGCGAAGAAAGTTGCACATTATTTCCAAGACCACTCGATTTCAGTCGTCAGCAACGCTCCATTGTCTGAAATTTTAAACAATCGAGATGCAACCGGTCGAGTGGCCAAATGGGCAATTGAGCTTCTTCCTCTGGATATCAAGTTTGAGGCAAAGAAGGCTATTAAGTCTCAAGCAATCACATATTTCTTGGCCGAGTGGATTGAGCAGCAGCAGCCGACTCAAGTTCACTCGGAACACTGGACCATGTTCTTCGATGGATCTAAGATGTTAAACGGGTCTGGTGCCGGAGTGGTCCTGGTGTCCCCAAGAGGCGATAAACTCAGTTATGTCCTCCAAATTCACTTCGATTCCTCCAATAATGAAGCTGAGTATGAAGCGCTTTTGTACGGGTTACGTATGGCCATTTCACTCGGCGTCCGTCGCTTGATAGTCTACGGTGACTCAGATTTGATGGTCAACCAAGTGATGAAGGAGTGGGACGTCAGAAACCCCTCCATGACTGGATACTGCAATGGAGTGAGAAAATTGGAAAAGAAGTTCGAAGGTTTGGAGCTTCACCACATCCCCCGACTCAAGAATCAAGCGGTCGATGATCTGGTGAAGATAGGTTCCACTCGGAAACCTATTCCCAGCAATGTGTTCCTTGAACATCTCCATTCTCCGTCAGTTCAAGAAGATCCTTTCACTGAAGAGCCTCCTCAGGCGAAAAGTCCCACTGATCCGACTGAAATTGAGGTACCAGCAGTTATTGATATGATTATGGAAATCATTGTGATCACCCCCGACTGGACAGTGTTGTACATCACATATCTCCTTAGGCAGGAGCTTCTAGAAGATGAAGTTGAAGCATGTCAGATTGTTCGTAGATCCAAAACTTTCACAGTGATTAAAGGACAGCTCTACAGAGAGAGTGTTACTGGCGTGGCTCAATGATGTATCTCTCCATAAGAGGGTCGACTGATATTGGATGAGATCCACTCAGAGACCTGTGGTCACCATGTGTCCTCTCGGACTATCGTGGCCAAAGCATACCGAGCAGGATTCTACTGGCCACGGGCCAATGAGATGGCAAAAGAGATCGTTGAGAAGCGTGAAGGTTGTCAGTTTTATTCAAACATGTCCCACAAGCCTGCGTCTACACTGAAGACAATTCCACTCATCTGGCTGTTTGCTGTGTGGGGTCTAGATATGGTTGGACCCCTCAGGACCGGCAGAAGTGGTTTCACTCACCTACTTGTAGCAGTCGACAAGTTCACCAAATGGATCGAAGCCAAGCCCATCAAGAATTTAGACTTAGGCGCAGCCATCAGTTTCATAAGAGAGCTCATATTCCGATATGGTGTTCCACACAGCATCATCACAGACAACGGTTCAAACTTTGACTCAGAAGAATTCAGGGCATTCCGTGCCTCCCAGGGCACTCGGGTGGATTACGTGTCTGTTGCGCACCCGCAGTCGAATGGCCAAGCTGAAACAGCAAATGGTCTGATTCTCCAAGGTCTGAAACCTCGACTCATGCGTGACCTCAAGCATGCAGCTGGGGCTTGGGTAACTGAATTGTCGTCTGTTTTATGGGGACTGAGGACAACTCCCAACCGATCAACCAATCGAACCACTTTCTTCAGGGTGTACGGGGCTGAAGCCGTGCTTCCGAGTGACTTGCTTCACAATGGACCCCGAGTGGAACTTTTCTCAGAAGCTGAGGCAGAGCAAGCACGTCAGGACACCGTAGATCTTCTGGAGGAAGAGCGAGAGATGGCCCTGATTTGGTCAACCATTTATCAACAAGACCTTCGTCGATTCCATGCCCGAAACGTCAAAGGTCGAGCAAGAAGGAGATCTTGTGCTCCGAGTGGATCAGCAACGACCTCATAAGCTCGCTCCTGCATGGGAAGGCCCCTTCATCATCACCAAGGTGCTCCACAATGGGGCATATCATCTTTACAACGTAGCCAAGAAGAAAGATGAGCCACGTGCTTGGAACGCGAATCTGCTCCGTCGCTTTTATACTTAACACTCGAGTCGTCGAGTTGTAATAAGAATACCTTCAGTTTGTTTATCAAGACATGATTCCTGCGGTCTCTTAATGATTGTTTTCGCATAAACGTGTGTTCAAATCCCCCAGTGGGTGGCTTAGCCGCGAACCTGTTTCGCCTAAGTTTCAAAACTACTCCGAGTGGAGAGCAAGCCTCCCACTCGGGGGCTTAGCCGCGAACCTATTTCGCCTAAGTTAAAAAGACCACTCCGAGTGGAGAGCAATCCTCCCACTCGGAGGCTTAGCCGCGAGTCCGTCCTTGCCTAAGTTAAAAAACTACTCCGAGTGGAGAGCAATCCTCCCACTCGAGGCTTAACCGCGAACCTGTTTCACCTAAGTTAAAAAAAACTACTCCGAGTGGAGAGTAATCCTCCCACTCGAGGGCTTAGCCGTGAACCTGTTTCGCCTAAGTTAAAAAACTACTCTGAGTGGAGAGCAATCCTCCCACTCAGGGGCTTAGCTGTGAACCTGTTTCACCTAAGTTGAAAAACTACTCCGAGTGGAGAGCAATCCTCCCACTCGGGGGCTTAGTTGTGTTCCCGTATTCGCCTAAGTTAAAAACCACTCCGAGTGGAGAGCAATCTATTGGGGAACGTAGTATTTAAAAAAAAATTCCTACGATCACGCAAGATCTATCTAGGAGAAGCATAGCAACGAGCGGGGAGAGTGTGTCCACGTACCCTCGTAGATCGAAAGTGGAAGCGTTTAGGAACGCGGTTGATGTAGTCGAATGCCTTCGCGATCCAACCGATCAAGTACCGATGCACAACACCTCCGCGATCTGCACACGTTCAGCTCGGTGACGTCCCACGAACTCTAGATCCAGCTGAGGTTGAGGGAGAGTTTCGTCAGCACGACGGCGTGTTGACGGTGATGATGAAGTTACCGACGCAGAGTTTCGCCTAAGCACTACGACAAAATGATCGAGGTGGAAATCTGTGGAGGGGGGCACCGCACACGGCTAAGAAATCAACTTGTGTCTATGGGGTGCCCCCTCCCCCGTATATAAAGGAGTGGAGGAGGGGGCCGGCCGGCCTCATGGGACGCACCCCAAGGGGGGGAATCCTACTCCTACTAGGAGTAGGTTCCCCCTTTTTCTAGTCCAACTAGGAGGGGGAAGGAAGGGGAAGAGGGAGAGAAGGAAAGGGGGGCCGGCCCCCCTCCCCAATTCGGATTGGGCATGGGGGGGCGCCCCTCCACTTGGTCGCCTCCTCCTCTCTTCCACTATGGCCCATGAAGGCCCATTAAACCCTCGGCGGTTCTGGTAACCCCACGGTACTCCGGAAAATGCCCGAACCTATCCGAAACCTTTCCGGTGTCCAAACATAACCTTCCAATATATCAATCTTCATGTCTCGACCATTTCGAGACTCCTCGTCATGTTCGTGATCACATCCGAGACTCCGAACTACCTTCGGTACATCAAAACACATAAACTCATAATACCGATCGTCATCGAACGTTAAGCGTGCGGACCCTACGGGTTCGAGAACTACGTAGACATGACCGAGACTCATCTCCGGTCAATAACCAATAGCGGAACCTGGATGCTCATATTGTTTCCTACATATTCTTCGAAGATCTTTATCGGTCAAACCGCATAACAACATACGTTGTTCCCTTTGTCATCAGTATGTTACTTGCGTGAGATTCGATCGTCGGTATCATCATACCTAGTTCAATCTCGTTACCGGCAAGTCTCTTTACTCGTTCCGTAATGCATGATCCCGCAACTAACTCATTAGCTACATTGCTTGCAAGGCTTATAGTGATGTGCATTACCGACAGGGCCCAGAGATACCTCTTCGACAATCGGAGTGACAAATCCTAATCTCGATCTATGCCAACTCAACAAACACCATCGGAGACACCAGTAGAGCATCTTTATAATCACCCAGTTACGTTGTAACGTTTGATAGCACACTAAGTGTTCCTCCGGTATTCGGGAGTTGTATAATCTCATAGTCATAGGAACATGTATAAGTCATGAAGAAAGCAATAGCAACAAACTAAACGATCATCATGCTAAGCTAACGGATGGGTCTTATCAATCACATCATTCAAATGACAACTCATGTCTATGGCTAGGAAACTTAACCATCTTTTATTAACGAGCTAGTCAAGTAGAGGCATACTAGTGACACTCTGTTTGTCTATGTATTCACACATGTACTAAGTTTCCAGTTAGTACAATTCTAGCATGAATAATAAACATTTATCATGATATAAGGAAATATAAATAACAACTTTATTATTGCCTCTAGTGCATATTTCCTTCACAATCCTCCAACTCAGAGGCTCAGCCGCGAACCTGTTTCGCCTAAGTTAAAAACTACTCCGAGTGGAGAGCAATCCTCCCACTTAGAGGCTTAGCCGCGAGTCCGTCCTCTCCTAAGTTAAAAAAACTACTCCGAGTGGAGAGCAATCCTCCCACTCGGAGGCTTAGCCGTGAGTCCGTCCTCGCCTAAGTTAAAAAACTACTCCAAGTGGAGAGCAATCCTCCCACTCGGGGGCTTAGCTGCGAACCAGCTTCGCCTAAGTTAAAAAATCCAAGCACATTGGAGACAAGAAAACTGCATTCGGATAAAACCACCAAGTTTGGATAAATCCAGCAAGTTTCAAAACCACAAGCAATAGTACTCGGGCGTCAGGCCCGAAATGAGTTTAACGGTTACACAATCACTCGGCATTCTGAGGCAAATGAGTTCAAATCATCAAGTTGTTCACTCGGCAGGAGGAGGACTAGCTGGCTCGATGAAGGTGTCCAAGTCAATGACGTCCGCGTTGCGAGTGGCTGCGTCGATCAAGGTCTCCATGAAAGATTGAAACTGAAGCTTCTTGGTGTTTGCCACCTGAAGAGCGTTCAGCTTTTCTTCCTTGGCGTCCTTGCGATGAACATGGACGAGTGATAGAGCCATGTCGGCACCACAGCGAGCAGCTGACTTTTTCCATGCTTGCACTCGGTCAAGGATTTCATTGAGCCGAGTCATCAATGACTCAAGGTCATTTTGAAGCACATCTTCTAGCCATAGCTCCTTGTCTATCCGCGACAGTGAGACCTTCAGCCGAGCAATATAATCCAAGACACTGGCAAGGCGAGATTCCAGTCGCAGCACGTTCATTGCGGCTACATCTTTGACAGGAGAGTTGATGGGGTCCAATCCCGTTTCGATTCGCCCGGTTTCCTCCTCGAAATTCTGACAGAACTCTACACGAGGAGAAAAGAAATGAATTAGCGGCAACGTTGTGAAGAAGTTTTTAAGTCGGATGGGGAAAAGTACCTCGAGCATGATGAACATCTTCTTCGCGAGGCCACCCAAGTAAACCTCCAGCTCATCCCTCTTCCGAGTGAGCCCATCCACCTTGTCAGCCAAGGCCACTTTCTCTTCCTTCAGCTGTGCAGCTTCTTTCTTCGCCTCATCGACAGCAGTCTTCAGATTAGCATTCTCCTCCTCCAATTTGTCGACTGAAGCTAGTTTTCTCTCAGCTAGTTCAGTCTTCTCACGCGCCACCTTCTGCGCCCCCGCAGGATCAGTGTCCTTCTTCTCCAATGCCTGCTTTATTTTGTCTAAAGAAATAACATTCCTCAGTCAAGCTTGAAGTTGACGGTTTTCACTACGCACATCTGTTCAAGTGGAATCACTCGGTTCAAAGGATGAAAAAGAATAAATATCAAAGCATACAGTCCGCGAGTTATTACCTCCCATGGCCGCCACCTCATCCTACGCAGTCTTTAGATTCTTCCTGGCAAGCTCCAGGTCAAGCTTGAGTTGGATCTTTCCATTCTCTAGGGCAGCATACTGAGTACCAAGCTCACAAGATTTCACCCCAGAGGCGTCTGTTATATTCCTTGACAGCAACAAGATAGGTTTATCATGCTTACCTTGTGCATTTGGTAGTTGTGCTCGGACTTGGTTCATGGCAATGATATTCCACCCCGGAGGCGACTGTTATATTCCTTGACGGCAACATGAAATTTCTTATACAGGCAAGGTATTATATCACAGATGAAATTCTCAAGGGTAAGATGCCGATGATTACCGAGGCTGATAGTGAGCGCACCGACCCTTGCTTGCCTTGGCTGCCGATGCCGGCGGATCGGGTCGCCCTTTCGGTTGATGGGTCCTTCCTTGCTTAGGATGGGATGGCTACAGACGGCATGGTTGTTCAACGGCATGACGAGAGTGTGATCGTTGCCGCCTACCAGTTCTTATTTAATTGTAATGATGGACTTAAGGCAGAGATTCGCACACTCGTGCAGGGTATGGCGTTGACCTCTCAACACTCGTAAGGCCGCATTATTGTTCTATTGGACTCTTCTAAGGCATTGGCAAGCTGGCTAGATCAGCATACAGGCACCTAATCACTAAGATTAAATCGTTGATGGAAGACCAGGAGTTCATTCTACAAAAACTTATGTGAACAAAATAGGATAGTAGGTTGACTCGCATTATACAGTAGCATTGTGGTGGGGCTACATAGAGGACAACCTGTATCGAGGAACTTTTAACTATAATCTTATCATAATGGAATAAAACTCTTATTTCACCCGGAAAAAAGGGTTCATGTAGGATGCATGAATTCTTATGGGAGATTCATGGGATGGATGGGTGCGACTCTGAGGCCTGGATGGCCGGAGCCGGAAGCGAAGTGAAGAAGTGGCTAGGGGTTGAAAAAGGTGCCAGAACATACTCTTGGCTACCGCTATGTATGCTTTCTTAAAAACCTGCATAGTACGTTAATTTGGCCGGTGCATTCAGCTCTGCGTATGCATCATTGTCCTCGTTACTTGCTATATAGAGATCTGAGTCTGCGCTCAGGCAAGAGTGAGGCGTTGACCTACGACAATCTTACATAAAGCTGGTCTGGACTCGCACAATATAAAGCAGCTGAGCTTTCTAGTGAAAAATTCACACGTGGACTTGGTTCCATACACACCCATATGAATAGTAATTTTAAAAAAATACTACTCCCTCCGATTCAAAAAAAAGTTTCATCGCTTTAGTTCAAATTCAAACTAAAGCTCTGAACTAAAGTCACGACATTTTTTTGGATCGGAGGCAGTAGAAAAATCAAAATGAAAATTTGGGATATCAAAGTTGATCGACCATTCAACTCATGTATAAAGTTCCGTGAAGGAATGACACCAGGGGCATAGAAAATACAGTCTATCTACTATTCCTTCAAACAGTGTTTTTGGAGATAGCTTTCATTTTGTTATTTTTACCAGGCTTGCTTCGGTAGACCCCCTCCTCACAAAACGTATAAGGACAGTATGGTCATTTGACCATAAGGTATACCCACATTCGTTCGTATGTCACACGCCGTACACAGCCGATCCACTCCCCCATTGCACAAATCGGCCCATTTTTATTTTTTAACCTTTAAAAAATATGTGCAAAAGGTAGGATTTGAACTCACAACCTGTTAATTTATTTCCACCTACAATAACCAACTAGGACAACTTAATTGTTGTTTCTATTTACTTCTTTTATTCTTCTTATCCTTCACACTCACGCGCTACTCCAAATTTTGAAGCAATACTGATACAAGTGGGAAGCATCTAGTAACGTTTTTTGAAGCAATACTAATGCACCTATGCCATCCATGGCATTGACGTGAACCGCATCATCAAATTTGCCAGACAACACACATAGACGCAATATCCTTATAATCATTATTGATGTGTAGAAGCAAAATCAAATTTCATTCGAAGCAAGTTGTATATTCACTGGAAACAAAGTCGAATATTTTTGGAAGCAATGTTTGATGGAAACAAATGTTTATTTCCCTTGATTGGATGCAGTCCAATGCTATGCTTGAAACAATCATGTCGCCGCTTGAACCACATTGTTTTATGTTGCAAACGATACAACATTAGGACATCTCCAACGTCGACCCTTAAATTATGTGCATACATCCGAAACACGCATTCTGGACGTGTTGTGACATCAAACGGGGCCTATATCAGCCCACAGGGCAGTCCGGGCGCACTTTCTCCCGCAAACCGGAGACAAACATTGGGGGCTTTGCGGGCGTCTGGACCGCTCCCAAGCCCGCGTCTGACCGCCTTGGCCGACCCAATCCTCCCACCCGCCCCTTCCGCGATTTTCATCCCACACATCGCGTCGCTTGCCGCGCCATATTCATGCCGGCCCAGAGCATGCAACGACCGTCATTGTTGCCCGTGATTTAACTGGATGGGAAGGCGGCGGAGATGTATGCGACCTCTCATGCATCGACGCTTCAATGCGGACATCACGTCCCGAGAAACGAAGTCCTGCAGTCACGCCGAATTGAAGCGGGCTGACTACCCGTCCGCCTGGCTTGGCCGTGGCTATTTAAGCCTTACGTCGGCGACGCACAGATCCACACTCCCCATCCCCGAGCACCTCGCCTTCCTCCTCCCCCTCGCCGTCACCTCGTGGAACCCTTCCTCCTCTATGAGCCCAGTGGCGATGCCGAAGTCCTGGTTCTCCAGCGGGGAGGCGGCGCCGATGGAAGTTCGTCTTCAGACGGATCGTGGTGCCGCTGCCCTCACTCTTTGGGACCTTCTGCATCCACGGCGGCGGGCTCCTTCAACAAGGAGGAGATAGTAATCTCCTCCGACAACGAGGAGACCCACGGCTGCAGGAGAAGGACGAGTCAATGTCCCCGCCGTACAACCGTGGCCTCCACATTCGGCGGTCGCGTGAAGAAGGAGCCGATAGCCCGCCAGCGCCTCTGCCACGTGAAGAACGAGCCCGCGTCGCCCCCGCCACACAGCCGCTACGCGCGGATCAACGTCCCCTCCTCACCACCACCGCGCCACCACCGCCGGATAGAGGAGGAGCTGCCGCCGGCGATCGCCAGCGCAACCTCCACTACCTAGGAGGAGGCGGTTACAATGGTGCCTCCGGCTCTCGCGCCATGGTATCCGTGGCGGAGCACGCGGCACGGCAACAGGTGAGGTACGACCAGCGCAATGCTGGCCGCCGCTCCGCGTTCGCCAAGACAGACATGGCATCAGAATGGGTCCGCAACGACCCAGACCTCGCCGCGGCATGGGCACTTGACCGCTCCGTCACCACCGCGAAGACAGCCCTCGGGCGCCACCGCCACCTTGACGGTGAGGTCACCAAGATCGACAAGGAGTGGTCGCTTAGTGCCGATAGGGTGCCGCCGGCGCATTCGGTACTAGGCAAGGCCGCCCTTCGCACCGCGTAATAGGAGTCGGAGCGACACCTCCGCGAGCGTCAGGCGGCCGCGGCCCTCCGGCATCCTTGAGCCGCCGGAAGGATGATGACGATGACGACGGTCCGGACGTGAGGATGGTAGGTAGGATAGGGCGGTCACGCTTACGAGGTGATCGTTCGATATAGGATTTAGTATTTTATAAATTTTAGTAAAACTGTCAAAATATTGTTCGTTTATGTAAACTATATCTGAACTTGAATGAAATCTGTCTGATTTGGACGAATTCCGTCCGTTTCGTTCCAGTAGTTGTTGAAATGTATGCAGGCAACGTTGGATGGCGCCCTCCCGCATCCGTGTCGACGGACTGGCCCCCGTCTGTGGACGGATGCGGGAGAAAATTTGCGGGTCGTCGTTGGAGATGCCCTTACACTGGATATAGATTTTATTTTTACTAGATCAAAATAATTTGTCATGGAAGCAATGTAAATAGCAGTTTGAAAAAAAAAATCTGCATAGAAAGCACGATAAGTTGCAGTCTGAACAGCTGGAAGTAAAATGTTTTTAGATAGGAAGCACGAAAAGACGCATACTATAGAAGAAAAAAAAAATCAATATGTTCAGTTGGAAGCATATTTTCTTTGTATGGAAGCAAATCAAAAATCAAAATATATAGTTGGAAGCATATTTCCTTTGTATAGAGAAGTCGCTTTCCATGGAAACAAAATGCATGGCGTAAAAATCAGATCTTGCGCAGGTTATTATCTTGCATAATTTAGGGGAGTTGTTAGTACGAAATGAACGTAGTCAGTGCAAATCCCGTTTTTAATGGACCATCCTGCCATCGAGAGGCATCTAATCCAATGGTGTTGGAGTAATCTGATGGTAAGATAAGAATCACTAGCCTGATCCCTAATTGTTCTCAAGACTAAAAGAAGTAATTAGGGAGAATAAGTGAGTTGTTATAGTTGGTCATAGAGGGTGGAAATAATTCAAGATGTCTAGAGCTCAAATCCTGGCTCCGGCACACCTTTTTTTTAAGGTTAAAAAAACAAATAACTACTCTCTATAGAGCGTATACGCGAAGAGTTTATCAAATATGACCATCATGCCCTTTCTTATGAAGAGGTATTAGCTAATCCGAGCCGTCCTTGTGTTTAGGGGGTCTACCGAAGCAGAATTGTATTTTTTTACCCAGAATACACTTACGTCATTTCCTCGTGAAACTTAATACTGAAGTATACTAGTCAATCATGTATGCTACCAAAAAAAATTATTTTTCTTCTATTTGTTTTAAATCTACAATTCATAAGGGGTACCCCAGAACCATGTTCCACATATCCGCATCCTATGGAGAGTGCTAGAACTAGAGTTGGAGGACAAAAAAAAGACTAAAGAGTACTTTCCACATAAGATCACGTTAACATAAAACCGCAAAAATAGGGAAGCACCATTACAATTTGCTACGGAAAGTAAATTCCTTTTTTTCCACAAGGCCGATATTTTTTATTGAAAATAATTGTAACATTACAATGCTCACATATTATTACTGGCCAATCAATAGGCCGATTACATTAACCGATGTTGTCTTGAGCAATAGTTTAGTTGGCCCTGGCTGTGACCATGGAGATGCCGCCATTGTGGCCGAACCTAGCGACCTTGCAGTCGGTGGCGAAGATGTCGGAGGAGACATAGCTTGCTACACCACCCATCACAGGCATGTTAGCACTCACGTTGAGCTTGTTGACGTAGTCGGAGCGGTAGGTTTGGCCGAGAATGCCATGAACATTGTCGGTGAGGCCGTAGAATTTGAACCCAATGTCCAAATGCGCGAGGCTGTCATCCTCTGTCACATCATAGTTGTGGATGCGGGAGTCCTCCTCCGTGATGGGCACTACTTTAGTCATGATGTCGAACACACCCTGAAGCTCGACCCTCACGCCATTTGTCATGGATGTCCTCGTGATGGTCAGGGCAGGCACTGAGGTGGATTGCCATTGGGCGCCAATGTCAGTAGAGATGTCGATGGGTGCTCCGTCAAAGGCCAACTCGAGGCGATCAATGTCATTATTCCACTGGGAAGTCTTCATGGCACCCAAGTAGAGGCGGTGGTTTGCGAAGCGGATGCCCAAGGCCTGGATCCATGTGAAGTCTCGGCTCATGGAGGGGTTGCGTTTGCCAATGAAGTGGGCATTGACATGGAGGTCAGCGTCAGAGACGACACAGAAGTCCTGGTCCTTCTTGCCGTGGAAGTAGAAGTTGTTGCCATCAGCCCCAGTGAAGCGGGGGTCACCGCAGGACATCCCAGGGTAGAAGTCACACACTTCAAGAAGAAGATTTTGTATTAGTATCATCAGAAAGCTCGTTGCTGATGGTCTAGAGCAATACCATTGAATTAATATCAAATGTTGTGCATATTCAGATAGATAGAGAGGTCCATCAAGGTCGAATTGTCCTCGATCTTCCATGAGTGGAGTTTCCATCTTCCATCACTTACAAAAGAATGGAATGCATGCTTGAGACTGGGAAAGATTGGAGATGTATATATATACTTACAGCAGTATGTCTTGCAGCTGGGGCAGAGGACGAGGCACTCGTTGGGACAGCGCTTGTCGCAGGTGGCCACGCAGGGGTTCCTCTTGTCCTTGGTGTTGTCGCAGGTGAGTGTCTGCGTCCTCTTGCCGAACCGTCCAGGATGGATCACGCGGGAGTTCGGCGGCAGCGGGCGGCGCGGCTGCGCAGCCGCAGAGGACGCGGCGGCGCACAGCACCACCAGCACGATGGCGAGCGCTCCCAAGCAGGACGCCGGCCTGGCCATTGCTACGTACCCGAGGCCTGTGCTAGCTTAATTGGCTGATCTGTGTTAAGTGTGGCTAGTATGTATGTGGGCAGCTCGCTGTGAGTTTGATAAGATGGATGGATGTGTGTTGCATGGGATTTTATATGATGCGCGGGAAGAGGTGACGATCGAAGTAGGGAAAGTTGTTGACCGTTGCGCGCATCCCACGTGATGCATCTCTACGTCTGGGAGACCGACCCTGGACGTAAAGCTACTGCCGACTCGCATCGCCTAGAGCAAGTCTAACCCAAATGAATGCGAGCTTTGTCCTTTTTTCTCCGTTTGTGTCGGCCACTCGGTCGTCGTCTATCTCGTTTTGTGTTTGGGTCTATACGTCCAACGCGCCCGGCCGACTCATTTCATGTCCGCATATAATTTTTAAAAATCCACGGTCATAGATCATGCCAGCGGTCATGCCGTCGCCCAGAGTTCATGTCGGCACCATGCCAGCGGCCGGCATACATGCCAGCTTCCAAAAACAAACACTGAACAGTTCATGCAGGCGTACTTGCCAACGGACGGCACACATGCCAGCAGACAAAAAAGGGTCGGGAGTTCAACCACGCCATCTCGGCCGGGGTCATGCTAGCACACTTGTCGGCATACAAAAAAAGGATGGCGCTCACGGCCATAGATCACTCATCATCGAATTTAAGCACGTCAGCCTACATCTTCTCGAACAATGGCGTCTTCCTCGGTTTAACCCTAGGTAGAGAAGGGTCTCCCTCGTTGCCGCGGCGACTCGGGCATTGGTTTCCTCCCGCTGTGCTACGAGGGAGAAGGCGGCGACGGCCGTGGCTTCAAGCTTGCGGTCTTGCTCGTGCCTCCGGCCCTTCCTCTTGGCCGACTGCACTGCCCGCTCCTCGGGTATTAACTGTTTCTTCTTCTTCGGTGCCACCGTAGTCTTGCGGGACGCGCGAGGCTTGCCTTTGGCGACGGAGGTGAGGCCGAAGGAGGCGAGGGAGGCGGCGGCGTCGAGGGTCAGCACGTCGTCCATGGCAAGCGGCCGGGAGCGGGAGCAGGCGGGAGCTTTTTGGGAAAGTGGGGGGAAATGATTGTGGTTGTGCCGCCGACTGGCAGGCCAAGGGAGGAGTAGGCGCCCATCACGCGCGTCCGTTTCGTGCCCGCGCCCACGTAAATCTGGTTTGAGCTGGGAATGGGTCGGCAAGCGAACGAAAAGCAAACACATGTTCGTTTGGGTCGATGCATTGGGCCGACTTTTGTGTCAGTTTTGACCCAAACGAACCGTGCGGACGAAATAGGTCGCCGCATTGGAGTTGCTCTTAGTATCGCACCAACCAGAAAATTGAACGGCTTCGAATCACACCAATGTTCAGACCAGATGCATGCCTTTAATTATTACAGTTTTTACAGTACAACATTAATACAAGATGTTTTCACCACGTCAGAAATTGCCATTTCAAAATTCAGTCCACAGCACAAGAAGAAAAAAAGACACGTCAGGCTGTGAATGTGTCAAACATGCACACCGAATTTGAAATGTGTAAGTACACAACTGAATTTTTCTTTTTCAAAGTGTAAATCAAATTTGGTCTTGAAATTTTATGTCTCATTGTAGAGGCTGTGAATTTTTATTTTTATTTTGACGATGTGTGCCTGTGCGTGGGTAGCACGCACTAGTAGAAAAAGGCCAATTTGTCCCGGTTCCAGAGGCCCATTTGTCCCGGTTCTGGAACCGGGACTAAAGCCCATAACCTTTAGTCCCGGTTCGCTTACGAACCGGAACAGGTGGGGCTCCACGTGGCCGCTGCGGCGAGCCCAGGCAGGAGGGCCTTTGGTCCCGGTTGGTAACACCAACCGGGACCAGAAAGCATCCACGCGTCAGCAGCTCAGGAGCTGGGTTTCTTGTTTTTTTTTGAAAGGGGGGGTGGGGGTTTTGGAGGGTTAATTTGGGGTTTTCATATATTGTGTTAGCTAGCTAATAGAGAGAAGTGACCTCTCTTATCTCCGTGCTTGATCGACGCTACGTACTATACGTATAGAGAGAACTCGCGACACGCTAGCTAGTAAGCAAATGAAGGAAACCATTAAGTATACGAGATCGTCATGAACATATACAGAGAGAAGTGATCGACCTCCTCCTTCTCCGAGAGATTGGTCGAACAACAAGTTTTCGTATATCTATTCGACGCTACTAGCTACATATATACAATACGAACAACAAGTTTTCGTATATCTATTCGATGCTACTAGCTACATATATACAATATAAGATCTCTTACAATTCCTAACATTTGAAGTCAAGTTCCACATGGTATTCTCCGGCTTTATTGATGACGTGGTCAAGAAAGAATCCCGCCAATTCCTCTTGAATTGTTTTTATGTGATCATGTGGTAGGAGTTCATCCCGCAACTGCCAGAGCTAAATTGAAGAAGAGGGTCAATACATGTGTATGAATGAAACTGATCAACACAAATGATGGTAATAAAATAAAATTGTGAATATTTTTTCTTATGCACTTCATATTCTTTTTCAGAGTAGCCCCGCTTATTAGAGGTTGTCGCGTTGTAGATGAACTCGCAAACGTAGTATCCACAGAAATCATTCCCGGCTTCCTGCCACAAGCACTTTACGAGAAATAGAGGCCAATCAAACTGATAAGCAAGCATGCTAAATGGTATTGATGAAACTAGCTAGAATCAATGGGAGATGCGCGGAACAAGGTAGTAGTACTTACTTTCGGGTGTTTAAATCGCAGCTCAGTCGGCAATCCCGGAGAAATTGTGGTGAACTCTTTCCAAACCCTGCCAGACAAAGAAAATAATTACTTGATATCAAGAAATGAACAAAGTTGCCGATATGGTGCGATAATGATCGATTGAACTTACTTCTCGAGCATTCGAGTCATGTTCGCATACTCCTCGGGATCTTTTCGTCTGGAGTCTAAGACGGTTACTTCTCCCCGCTCAAGCTTAATCTCTAAGAGAATAAAGTAGAAACTGCGCACGCATGCATAACTCATCAGTTAAATTACTATAACATCGACTAATAAGGGAAACCGGATGTGCACAAGACAGTAACACTCACTTGAAGTTGTAAGGAAAGAGTATTTTATCTTTGCTTTGATTTTTGAGCAACGATTTTAGCAAGTTGTCCTCGGTTTCTGAGACGTTGTGTTTAACCATCCATTCATGTATGACATTTGGGTAAATGAACCCAATCTCATATATTTGTGCTTTTCTCCATTCGACGATCTTCAATCTACATAATATAGTGAGGATAATTATATATACATGCAATGAAAGATACTTACAGACAGTAGCAAGCCACGAGTGATTTGTCGAGGGCCTTTAGATTGTAGAACTGGAAAAACTCGTCAAAATCAACAGTTAACACATCTTGTCCAATGAAGTCGTGGTCATCTTTAATTCTCATCGTCAAAGCATCCTTCCCAGACTCGATGCAGGTTTTCATGTACCATTGATGGAATCTTTGCATCATCGTTGTTAGAGGAGGACTTCCATCTTTGACGGGAGGCTTTCCGTACTGGTATCTGAATTCGTCCACCTCCATTGTATCAAAATGTGCATCGTCGGGCAGATAATCACCAGGATTGGTACCGGGCACCATCCCCAGCAGATTTGCGACGATATCGCTAGACACCTTGAGCGGTGGGCACAATTGGTTCTCCTGTTCTCCGAGCTGGGGAATTTTTTCCCACTTCTTCGTTCTGATAACCTTTTGTCACTTGAAGTAGTTCCCGACCGGCGCGCTTCTTGTAATGTCTTTTTAAGACAGCAGACATGGTTGTCATCCGGCGGAGGCGGTGGTGGTCGCTTCAGGGCATTGATAGTGCGCATCGCTTTCACCGGATCTATCTTCTCCTCCGGAGGTGGATGTTTCATAGCTCTTCGCGTTTCAAAGAAGTCCTTCACTTGAGCTTCACTGATCTTCGCGTTTTCCTCCACGGTCATCTCGTATGGTAACTTCTCTAGAGGCTTGAGAGATGGATCGAATCTATATTGCCTCCCGCCTCTGGCTGTACTGCTAGACGCCGTAGCGGCGGCGTCTCTCTTCCATTGCTGCTGACGAGTAGTAGAAGGAGGTGGAGTGCTCGGACGCGCCGGAGCAGCCGGAGCGGCGGCTTCTGTCTTCCGCCGTTGCTGACGAGGTGGACGAGGAGGCGGGCTGCTCGGAGGTGCCGGAGCTGGTGGAGAAGGAGGCGGAGTGCCGCCCTCATGCGCCGGAGCAGCCGGAGAAGGAGGCGGAGTGCCCTGATCACTCTCCGGAGGAGGAGGAGGAGGAGGAGGCAGAGTGCCCTGACTCGTCGGAGGAGGAGGAGGCGAAGGCGTCCAGTTCAGAAGCTTGATGTGCTCCTTCCGCCATAGACATGGAGTCTTCAGAGTAAGACCCAGCTGAGTCTCCCCTTCACCTGTAGGGTGGTCAAGCTCGAGCTCCTCAAATCCCTCCGTTATTTCATCCACCATCACAGCAGCATAGCCTTGTGGAATCGGACGGCAGTGAAAAGTTGCGTCGGGTTCAGGAGGTGCAACAGAGCCGACAGCCGCCTTGACTTTGAGGTTCTGCCATTGCGTCATAAGCTGGCATGTTGAGCCTCCGTGATAGCATCCACGGGGTAGCTAGGAGCCGTGATGTCAGGCTACTGAACCAGCTCGGTGAAGCCATGCTGCTTCTCCGCTAAGATGGTGGGGTAGCTCCGGCAGGTCGCTCGCTCTCAACTTGTTCCTCTAGCTTTCGTACCCTTGCATTCAGCTTATGCAGTTCGCTCTGCTCCGCTTTCCTCCTCCTCTCCCGGTTTTGTAACCGTCTGCGCCGGGAAACCCAACCTTCCACGCAACAGAGCCTGGCGTGCCTCGTGTTCGTCTAGGGTGCTCAGGATTCCCGAGGGCCTCTGTGAGCTCGTCGTTCTCTCTGTCGGGAACGAACATCCCTTGTTGCACTGCGGCGATATACTTCTGAAGCTTCTTACCAGGTATTTCAAGTTACTTGTCCATCCAAACGCACTTCCCTGTTTCAGGGTCCAAGGTTCCCCTAACCCCGAAGAACCAAGTCCTTGAACGGTCTGGCCAGTTCAATGTCTCTGGTTCGACCCCTTTAGCAAGCAGGTCATTCTCAGCCATGTCCCACAATGGCCGGGCTTTGAGGTAGCCACCTGACCCCGTGCGATGGTGATACTCCTTTGCAGCATTTGTCTTGTTTGTCTTTGACATCTTCTTACTCATCTCCGATGTCTTGTAGGCCACAAATGCGGGCCAGTGATCTCTTATCTTCTCAAATCGGCCGGTGAATTCTGGAGTCTTCCCTTTGTCGACATACGTTGATTTCAACTCATTCTTCCACCTCCTGAATAGATCTGACATCTTCTTAAGAGCATGAGCCTTGACCAATGGCTCTATAACTGGCTTATCCAGATCCTCCTCTCGCGGTAGGGTGAAATTTTCCTTCAGCGCGGTCCAAAGATCATCTTTCCACCTCTCGTTGACATAAGGAACTTGAGGGTCTTCGTTCTTAGGCTTATTCCATTGGTGGATGCTGATCGGGATCATGTACCTAACAAGAACCCCGCACTGAGCAGAAAATGCTTCCTTGGTCCGCCTGGTTTCAATCGGCTGGCATCGTCCGTTGCTGTGATCGTGAACCTTTCATCCTGGTGCAACCTTTTCTTCGGGCCTCGTCTCGTTACCGAAGTTTGGCTCGATCCGGAGGGCTAGAAAAGAAGAAAGAAGAGTTAATATGTGTACATACCAAAACAAATAATGCATCAATTAGCTAGTCAGCACATGCTTAATTAATATATATACCTCGCCGGACTTTGCAACAGCTCCTTCCTCCGTTCGGTCACCGGAGCCGTCATCACGGTCTCCTTCTTCCACCGGCATTCGGTCACCAGAGCCATCATGATCATGTCCTTCCACCTCCATTGTTCGATCACCGGAGCCTGCTTCACCCTCTCCTTCCAAACCATCGGTGTTGTTGAGATATGCCAAGACATCACCTCCGCCGAGGATTATGTCCCCCAACAACTGTTCTGTTTCCAAGTCTCGGTGCTCCATAGTTTCTGCAAATATTACAACATGGCAATTAATATACAAACATGACAGATGGATATATTAGTGGCAAACATAGACCTAGCTAGCTAATCACAACAAGGAATATTAATTAGTGGCCTCAACGCTTCTACGGTTTGGGGTGGCCTCGACAACGCTTCTACGGTTTGCGGTGGCCTTGGCAACGCTTCTAGGGTTTGGGGTGGCCCCGACGCTTCTAGGGTTTGGGGTGGCCTCGCGGCAACGCCTTCTAGGATTTGGGGTGGCCTCGACGCTTGATACATCTCCAACGTATCTATAATTTTTGATTGTTCCATGCTATTATATTATCTGTTTTGGATGTTTAATGGGCTTTATTATACACTTTTATATTATTTTTAGGACTAACCTACTAACCAAAGGCCCAGCGCAAATTGCTGTTTTTTTGCCTATTTTAGTGTTTCGCAGAAAAGGAATATAAAACGGAATCCAAACGGAATGAAACCTTCGGGAGAGTGATTTTTGGAAGAAACTCAATCCAGGAGACTTGGAGTGGACGTCAAGAAAGAAACGAGGAGGCCACGAGGCAGGAGGGCACGTCCAGGGGGTAGGCGCACCCCCCACCCTCGTGGGCCCCTCGTGGCTCCCCTGACTGACTTCTTTCGCCTATATATACTCATATACCCCGAAAACACCCGAGAGCACCACGAAACCCTATTTCCACTGCCGCAACCTTCTGTACCCGTGAGATCCCATCTTGGGGCCTTTTCCGGCGCTCCGCCGGAGGGGGAATCGATCACGGAGGGCTTCTACATCAACACTATAGCCTCTCCGATGATGTGTGAGTAGTTTACCACAGACCTTCGGGTCCATAGTTATTAGCTAGATGGCTTCTTCTCTCTCTTTGGATCTCAATACAAAGTTCTCCTCGATCTTCTTGGAGATCTATTCGATGTAATTCTTTTTGCGGTGTGTTTGTCGAGATCCGATGAATTGTGGGTTTATGATCAAGATTATCTATGAACAATATTTGAATCTCCTCTGAATTATTTTATGTATGATTTTTTATCTTTGCAAGTCTCTTCGAATTATCAGTTTGGCTTGGCCTACTAGATTGATCTTTCTTGTAATGGGAGAAGTGCTTAGCTTTGGGTTCAACCTTGCGTTGCTCGATCCCAGTGACAGAAAGGGAAACGACACGTAATGTATTGTTGCCATCGAGGATAAAAAGATGGGGTTTATATCATATTGCTTGAGTTTATCCCTCTACATCATGTCATCTTGCCTAATGCGTTACTCTGTTCTTATGAACTTAATACTCTAGATGCATGTTGGATAGCGATCGATGTGTGGAGTAATAGTAGTAGATGCAGAATCGTTTCGGTCTAGTTGTCGCGGATGTGATGCCTATATACATGATCATGCCTAGATATTCTCATAATTATGCACTTTTCTATCAATTGCTCGACAGTGATTTGTTCACCCACCGTAATACTAGTGAAACCTATGGCCCCCGGGTCTATTTTCCATCATATAAGATTCCAATCTATTTTTACTTTGCAATCTTTACTTTCAATCTTTATCATAAAAAGTACCAAAAATATTTATCTTATTATCTCTATCGGATCTCACTTTTGCAAGTGGCCGTGAAGGGATTGACAACCCCTTTATCGCGTTGGCTGCAAGGTTCTTATTTGTTTGTGTAGGTACGAGGCGACTTGCGCGTAGTCTCCGACTGGATTGATACCTTGGTTCTAAAAAACTGAGGAAAATACTTGCGCAACTTTGCTGCATCACCCTTTCCTCTTCAAGGGAAAACCAACGCAGTGCTCAAGAGGTAGCAAGAAGGATTTCTGGCACCGTTGCCGGGGAGATCTACACACAAGTCAAGACATACCAAGTACCCATCACAAACTCTTATCCCTCGCATTACATTATTTGCCATTTGCCTCTCGTTTTCCTCTCCCCCACTTCACCTTTGCCTTTTCTTCGCCTTCTTCCCGTATGTCTTTTTGTTTGTGTTTCCATGTGCCTTCTATTTGCTTGCATCTGTGCTTGCTAAAAATCTATTGATATGGATCCACTTAAAGTGTTCTACTTAGATCATCTTTAATCTATATGTGCTCGTGCTGAAACCCCAACTAGTTTAGTTGAGGGAAAATCTTTAGATGAGCATGCTCATTTTGTGCGTCGTCGTTTGTCTGGAAAGGGGAAGCTCTTATGGTATCAAATAAATAGTTTGCTATGCTATGCTTGGAATCTTTGTGAAATCTATGATTTTACTTGTTGCTCTAAGAACCCTAAAAACACCTTCCCTACCTATGTGAGTTTAATGATAATGAAATCTTATCTTCTTATGGAAAGGGTGTTTATAGTTACTATGATATCGAACAAATTGAAGAATTTGTCGTTTTTAAGGGTGCTCATGAAGTTGCTTCTTTGATTGAAAAGTATGATATTACTCTCTACAAATCTGAAAATTCCGACATACTTAAATATTGCTATGAAAACTATGCTCATAATGCCTATGTTAAGGAATTTATTGAGAGAATGACCGTTGCTTTGGAAGAAAATAATGATATGCACGAATCTATAGATAATTATGATTCCGATGATTTGATTGAAATTTCCCTTGATGAACATGATGCTTGCTATTCTTGTGGCCATCATGCCAATATTTTTAAGACGAATTTGCTATAGTTCCATATGTTAAACATGAGATCGTTGCTATTGCGCCCATACTTGAAAGTTCCTTTGATGAAAAGCATGATTGCAATGATGTTATTATAAATTATATTGATGTCAATTGTGTTAATGATATGCAAAACCCCAAGCTTGGGGATGCTAGTTTTGCTATGACTACTATTTGTTGCAATGATCATGATTGGCGTGATTCTTCTTTTGATCTAGAAAATTTATTTAAGCCCCATGATAAATATGAGATTGATAATAGTGTTTGCAATATTATTGAAAGTGGGTTTGGAAGAGTGTCAACTTTAGATCCCACATATTTGGAGAATGTTCAATCTTATGAAAATTTTGATAAAAGTGGGTTTGGAGAGGTCATGACTTTACTTGTTAATCCCACTATTTTGGAAGAGTATCAACTTTGCATACATGTGGATCGTGTTAAGAATATGTTTTGTGATAGCTATATTATTGAATTTGAATAAGATCCCACATGTAATTATTATGAGAGAGGAAAATATGGTTGTAGAAATTTTCGTGTTACTAAATTACCTCTCGTTATGTTGAGCTTGTTATTGTTTCTCACTTCTTTCTTGCATATGCTAGTTTTTGCTTGTCTTAATAATGTATTTGCCTATAAGATGCCTATGCATAAGAAGTATGTTAGACTTATATGTGTTTTTCATATGCTATATGATGCTCTCTTTGTGCTTCAATTCTTGTCTTTCATGTGAGCATCATCGAATATATCAATGCCTAGCTAGGGGCGTTAAACGATAGCGCTTGTTGGGAGGCAACCCAATTTTATTTTTGTTTCTTGCTTTTTATTTCTGTTTAATAATAAATAATTGATTTAGCCTCTGGTTATATGTGGTTTTATGTTTTAATTAGTGTTTGTGCCAAGTAAAACCTATAGGATCTTCTTGGATGATAGTTATTTGATCTTGCTGAAAAATTCAGAAACTTTCTGCTCACGAAAACAATTGTTAAAAATCACCAGAACGTGATAAAATACTTATTCCAATTTCAGTAGATCAATAAACAAATTATCGAGGACGTCCTATTTTGGTAGATTTTTCTGAGTTACAGAAGTTTGCGTTTCATACAGATTACTATAGACTGTTCTGTTTTTGACAGATTCTGTTTTTCTTGTGTTGTTTGCTTATTTTGATGAATCTATGGCTAGTATCTTGGGGGGGGGGGTATGAACCATAGAGAAGTTATAATACAGTAGTTTTAACACCAATATAAATAAAGAATGAGTTCATTACAGTAACTTGAACTGGTGGTTTGTTTTGTTTCGCTAACGGAGCTCATGAGATTTTCTGTTGAGTTTTGTGTTGTGAAGTTGTCAAGTTTTGGGTAAAGATTTGATGGATTGTGAAATAAGGAGTAGCAAGAGCCTAAGCTTGGGGATGCCCAAGGCACCCCAAGGTAAAATTCAAGGACAACCAAAAGCCTAAGTTTGGGGATGCCCCGGAAGGCATCCCCTCTTTTGTCTTCGTCCATCGGTAACTTTACTTGATGCTATATTTTTATTCACCACATGATATGTGTTTTCCTTGGAGCGTCTTGTATGATTTGAGTCTTTTTTTTCTAGTTTACCACAATCATCCTTGCTGTACACACCTTTTGGGAGAGGCACACATGAATCGGAATTTAATAGAATACTCTATGTGCTTCATTTATATCTTTTGAGATAGATAATTTTGCTTTAGTACTTCGCTTATATCTTTTAGAGCACAGTGGTGGTTTTATTTTATAGAAATTATTGATCTCTCATGATTCACTTATATTATTGTGAGAGTCTTTTAGAGCAGCATGGTAATTTGCTTTGGTTAAAATTTTAGTCCTAAAGTGATGAGCATCCAAGATAGGTATAATAAAAACTATCATATAAAGTGCATTGAATACTATGAGAAGTTTGATTCTTTATGATTGTTTTGAGATATGAAGATGGTGATATTAGAGTCATGCTAGTTGAGTAGTTGTGAATTTGAGAAATACTTATGTGAAAGTTTGTGATTCCCGTAGCATGCACGTATGGTGAACCGTTATGTGATGAAGTCGGAGCATGATTTATTTATTGATTGTCTTCCTTATGAGTGGCGGTCGGGGACAAGCGATGGTCTTTTCCTACCAATCTATCCCCCTAGGAGCATGCGTGTAATACTTCGTTTCGATAACTAATAGATTTTTGCAATAACTATGTGAGTTCTTTATGACTAATGTTGAGTCCATGGATTATACGCACTCTCACCCTTCCACCATTGCTAGACTCTCTAATACCGCGCACCTTTCGCCGATATCATACACCCACCATATACCTTCCTCAAAACAGCCACCATACCTACCTATTATGGCATTTCCATAGCCATTCCGATATATATTGCCATGCAACTTACCACCGTTCCGTTTATTATGACACGCTTCATCATTGTCATATTGCTTTGCATGATCATGTAGTTGACATTGTATTTGTGGCAAAGCCACCTTTATAATTCTTTCATACATGTCACTCTTGATTCATTGCATATCCCGGTACATCGCCGGAGGCATTCACATAGAGTCATATTTTGTTCTAAGTATTGAGTTGTAATTCTTGAGTTGTAAGTAAATAAAAGTGTGATGATCATCATTATTAGAGCATTGTCCCAAGTGAGGAAAGGATGATGGAGACTATGATTCCCCCACAAGTCGGGATGAGACTACGGATAAAAAAGAGAAAGAAAAGAGGCCATAAAAAAAGAGAAAGACCCAAAAAATGAGAGAAAAAGAGAGAAGGGGCAATGCTACTATCCTTTTACCACACTTGTGCTTCAAAGTAGCACCATGATCTTCATGATAGAGAGTCTCCTATGTTGTCACTTTAATATACTAGTGGGAATTTTACATTATAGAACTTGGCTTGTATATTCCAATGATGGGCTTCCTCAAAATGCCCTAGGTCTTCGTGAGCAAGCGAGTTGGATGCACACCCACCTAGTTTATTTTGTTGAGCTTTCATACACTTATAGCTCTAGTGCATCCGTTGCATGGCAATCCCTACTCACTCACATTGATATCTATCGATGGGCATCTCCATAGCCCATTGATACGCCTAGTTGATGTGAGACTATCTTCTCTTTTTTGTCTTCTCCACAACCACCATTCTATTCCACATATAGTGCTATGTCCATGGCTCACGCTCATGTATTGCGTGAAGATTGAAAAATTTTGAGAACATCAAAAGTATGAAACAATTGCTTGGCTTGTCATCGGGGTTGTGCATGATTTAAATATTTTGTGTGATGAAGATAGAGCATAGCCAGACTATATGATTTTGTAGGGATAACTTTCTTTGGCCATGTTATTTTGAGAAGACATGATTGCTTTATTAGTATGCTTGAAGTATTATTGTTTTTATGTCAATATTAAACTTTTATCTTGAGTCTTTCGGATCTAAACATTCATGCCACACTAAAGAAAATTACATTAAGAATTATGCTAGGTAGCATTCCACATCAAAAATTCTGTTTTTATCATTTACCTACTCGAGGACGAGTAGGAATTAAGCTTGGTGATGCTTGAAACGTCTCCAACGTATCTATAATTTTTTATTGTTCCATGCTATTATATTATCTGTTTTGGATGTTTAATGGGTTTTATTATACACTTTTATATTATTTTTGGGACTAACAACCAAAGGCCCAGTGCAAATTGCTGTTTTTTTGCCTATTTCAGTGTTTCGCAGAAAAGGAATATCAAACGGAATCCAAACGGAATGAAACCTTCGGGAGAGTGATTTTTGGAACAAACGCAATCCAGGAGACTTGGAGTGGACGTCAAGAAAGAAACAAGGAGGCCACGAGGCAGGAGGGCGCACCCAGGGGGTAGGCGCGCCCCCACCCTCGTGGGCCCCTCGTGGCTCCCCTGACCGACTTCTTTCGCCTATATATACTGATATACCCCGAAAACACCCGAGAGCACCACGAAACCCTATTTCCACCGCCGCAACCTTCTGTACCCTTGACATCCCATCTTGGGGCCTTTTCCGGCGCTCCGTCGGAGGGGAAATCGATCATGGAGGGCTTCTACATCAACACCATAGCCTCTCCGATGATGTGTGAGTAGTTTACCACAGACCTTCGGGTCCATAGTTATTAGCTAGATGGCTTCTTCTCTCTCTTTGGATCTCAATACAAAGTTCTCCTCGATCTTCTTGGAGATCTATTCAATGTAATTCTTTTTGCGGTGTGTTTGTCGAGATTCGATGAATTGTGGGTTTATGATCAAGATTATCTATGAACAATATTTGAATCTCCTCTTAATTCTTTTATGTATGATTTGTTATGTTTGCAAGTCTCTTCGAATTATTAGTTTGGTTTGGCCTACTAGTTTGATCTTTCTTTCAATGGGAGAAGTGCTTAGCTTTGGGTTCAATCTTGTGTTGCTCGATCCGAGTGACAGAAAGGGAAACGACACGTAATGTATTGTTGCCATCGAGGATAAAAAGATGGGGTTTATATCATATTGCTTGAGTTTATCCCTCTACATCATGTCATCTTGCCTAATGCGTTACTCTGTTCTTATGAACTTAATACTCTAGATGCATGATGGATAGCGGTCGATGTGTGGAGTAATTGTAGTAGATGCAGAATCGTTTCGGTCTACTTGTCGCGGACGTGATGCCTATATACATGATCATGCCTAGATATTCTCATAATTATGCACTTTTCTATCAATTGCTCAACAGTAATTTGTTCACCCACCGTAATACTTATGCTATCTTGAGAGAAGCCACTAGTGAAACCTATGGCCCCCCGGTCTATTTCCATCATATAAGTTTCCAATCTATTTTTACTTTCCAATCTTTACTTTCAATCTTTATCATAAAAAATACCAAAAATATTTATCTTATTATCTCATCAGATCTCACTTTTGCAAGTGGCCATGAAGGGATTGACAACCCCTTTATCGCGTTGGTTGCAAGGTTCTTATTTGTTTGTGTAGGTACGAGGCGACTTGCCTGTAGTCTCCTACTGGATTGATACCTTGGTTCTCAAAAACTGAGGGAAATACTTACGCTACTTTGCTGCATCACCCTTTCCTCTTCAAGGGAAAACCAACGCAGGGCTCAAGAGGTAGCAACGCTTCTAGGGTTTGGGTGGCCTCACGGCAACGCTTCTAGGGTTTGGGCTAAACCACCTCTCTCATGAATGTCCGACGTCTGGACCGACAAGGGATTTAACAAAATGGCCATTCTGGATGTGCAGAAAATGGTCCCTATTTTTCCTGATCTCATCTACCCTTCTATATGTCACGTTGTCTAGTGTTAAAGGATTCAAGAAAACAATGGCTTCATCATTAGCTGGAAGTAACAGGCGCATGATGGTATGAAGCTCTCCAAAGTTATTTTGGAACGGAGTCCTGATAGGATAATTCGCTTTTTGGTAAGAAGTTCAGCAAGAGCCTTTCGAATATCGCTATTTGGAATGCCTTTGCTGAACTTCGTACCAAAAAGCGAATTATCCTATCAGGACTCGGTTCCAAAATAATTTTGGAGAGCTTCATACCATCATGCGCCTGTTACTTCCGGCTAATTATGAAACCATGGATTTCTTCAATACTTTGACACAAGAGAACGTGCACATATAGAATGGTAGATGAGATCAGAAAAAATATGGATCAACTTAATTATGCACATCCATAATGGGGCATTCTTGATAAATCTCTTATAAATCTCCAGAGAGTTTGTCGGGTAGGGGCGGGAGGGGGTAGGAGACCGACAACGTTTTTTTCTAGGGTTTGGGTGTCCTCGAGAGTTGGTCGAGCGAGAGGGGGGTGCTCCCGTGGTCTAAAATCGGTCTATGCACGATATAAGCATTTTACCTTAGTAACTTAGAAAAAAATGTTATCAGGGAGGGGGTATATCGACCCCCCCCCTCATGTCGAAGTTATCAGGGAGGGTGTATATCGACAACGATGATATACATACATTGAAAAAAATGTTATCGGGGAGGGGGTATATCGACCCCCCCCCCTCATGTCGAAGTTATAAGGGAGGGGGTATATCGACAGCGACATACCTAATAAAAAATAAGAAGATGAAGAAGAAGAAGAAGAAGAAAAAGAGGAGAAGAAGAAGGAATAGAGGAGAAGAAAAAAAAAGAAAAAAAAAGAGGAGAAGAAGAAGGAATAGATAGGAGTAGACTCCTATATATTCCTTCTTCTTCTCCTCTTTTTTTCTTCTTTTTCCTCTCCTTATTTATTTATCCTCTTCTTCCTCTCCCCTTCTTCTCCTTCTTCTCCTTCTTCCTCTTCTTATTTTCCTTTTTCCTCTCCTTCTTTTTCTTCTTCTTCCTTCTTCCTTCTTCCTCTTTTCTTCTTTTTTCCTTATTTTCCTTTTTCCTCTCCACTTACCTAAAATCTATACTAACCTAAAATGCACTAACAGTACAACTAACCTAAAAAATATTCTATGAACAAAAAAACATACATCATCTATATACATGAACAAAAAAACATACATCATATGTATATGAACAAAAAAGCATACATCATCTATATATATGAACAAAAACACAAACATCATATATATATGAACAAAAAAAGCATACATCATCTATATATATATATATATATGAACAAAACAAAGCATATATCAACAAAATCATCACAAAATAGGGTAGGAATTAAGGGGGCCGGCCGCCGGACCGAACGGGGAGGGCGGCGCGCACCGTCGGGGCAGGGCACGGGCGCGGGGCGGCGCGTCGACAGCGAGCTCGGGGCAGGGTAGGGGCATGGGGCGGCGCGGATATGATGAGCTCGGGTAGGGCAGGGGCGCGGCGGTGGCGCGGACATGGCGAGCTCGGGGCAGTGCAGGGCGAGGGCGTCGACGACGGGTCAGCCTGGCGTTGAGCTCGGCGTCGTCGGGGAGGCGTCGGCGATGGCGAAAGGCGACGAGGAGCAGGCGGCGACGGGGCAGGGCGCGGCGACAGCGACGGCGACGAGGAGCGGCCTGGCGGCGTCAGGGGAGAATGGGAGCAGTTGGGGAAATTTTTCTGAGTGTTGGCTTATATAGCCACACCTTTGGTCCCGGTTCGTGGCACCAACCGGGACCAATGGCCACCTTTGGTCCCGGTTCATGGCACCAACCGGGACCAATGGCCACCTTTGGTCCCAGTTCGTGCCACCAACCGGGACCAAAGGTCTGTTTTTGCCAGGCGAAAGGGCGGGAAGCACAACCCTTTGGTCCCGTTTGGTGGCACGAACCGGGACCAATGCCCACCTTTGGTCCCGGTCCGTGCCACCAACCGGGACCAATGCCCCCCTTTGGTCCCGGTTCGTGCCACCAACCGGGACCAATGGGCCTTGCACAGCGGCGTGGTGGTGGGAGTTTAGTCCCACCTCGCTAGCTGAGAGAAGCCGCACCTGTTTATTAGGTGCGGTGCGCCTGAGCTGTCGAGCTCCTCTCTAAAGCAGGCTTACAGGCCTAACCTCTCTGTCCATGCCTGTGGGCCTACTGGGCCTTCTGCGGGCCTGAATCCTGGCCCACCTGGCTGGTTGGGTTTCTAGTCGTATTCAGGCCGTGGTGGCCCAGTAGGCGGCATTTTTTCCTTTTTTTTGTTTTGTTTTTTGCATTATTTATTTTCTTTTGTTTTTTGCTTTTTTTTTAATTCTTTTTGTTGTTAGGTCACAAAATTATAGACTTTCTGTTAGTGCCATTAGTTTTTGAATTTGAATAGTTTAAATTTAAATTCTTTGAAATTTGTGTGAATGACTAGTTTGTGAATAACTTTACTATAAAAATAGATTTTTGAGTGATTCTTTTTCCTGCTATTTAATATTACTGTGTTTTATCATTATATTCAATTTGGTAATTTTTAGGTTATTTTAAATGTTTGTTTTAATCAAAAATTGATTTTGTTATTTTAGTTTGCTATTAAAGTTTCTAACAAAAATTTCTTTATGATTTTTTTTTGCTATTAATGTTTTGAACAGAAAATAGTTTGATAATTTTAGTTGCATAAATTTTATATAATTTTAGTTTCAGAAATACTAGAGGTTTATAAAAGATTTTTAGTTGATTCCTTTTGCTATTAGAGTTTTGTTGATTCCTTTTGCTATTAGAGTTTTATTAAAGCTTTTTAGTTGATTCTTTTTGCTACTGAAGAATATTATAGTTTTGGAGATAGCTTTCATTTTGTTATTTTTACCAGGCTTGCTTCGGTAGACCCCCTCCTCACAAATCGTATAAGGACAGTATGGTCATTTGACCATAAGGTATACCCACATTCGTATGTCACACGCCGTACACAGCCGATCCACTCCCCCATTGCACAAATCGGCCCATTTTTATTTTTTAACCTTTAAAAAATATGTGCACAAGGTAGGATTTGAACTCACAACCTGTTAATTTATTTCCACCTACAATAACCAACTAGGACAACTTAATTGTTGTTTCTATTTACTTCTTTTATTCTTCTTATCCTTCACACTCACGCGCTACTCCAAATTTTGAAGCAATACTGATACAAGTGGGAAGCATCTAGTAACGTTTTTTGAAGCAATACTAATGCACCTATGCCATCCATGGCATTGACGTGAACCGCATCATCAAATTTGCCAGACAACACACATAGACGCAATATCCTTATAATCATTATTGATGTGTAGAAGCAAAATCAAATTTCATTCGAAGCAAATTGTATATTCACTGGAAACAAAGTCGAATATTTTTGGAAGCAATGTTTGATGGAAACAAATGTTTATTTCCCTTGATTGGATGCAGTCCAATGCTATGCTTGAAACAATCATGTCGCCGCTTGAACCACATTGTTTTATGTTGCAAACGATACAACATTAGGACATCTCCAACGTCGACCCTTAAATTATGTGCATACATCCGAAACACGCATTCTGGACGTGTTGTGACATCAAACGGGGCCTATATCAGCCCACAGGGCAGTCCGGGCGCACTTTCTCCCACAAACCGGAGACAAGCATTGGGGGCTTTGCGGGCGTCTGGACCGCTCCCAAGCCCGCGTCTGACCGCCTTGGCCGACCCAATCCTCCCACCCGCCCCTTCCGCGATTTTCATCCCACACATCGCGTCGCTTGCCGCGCCATGTTCATGCCGGCCCAGAGCATGCAACGACCGTCATTGTTGCCCGTGATTTAACTGGATGGGAAGGCGGCGGAGATGTATGCGACCTCTCATGCATCGACGCTTCAATGCGGACATCACGTCCCGAGAAACGAAGTCCTGCAGTCACGCCGAATTGAAGCGGGCTGACTACCCATCGGCCTGGCTTGGCCGTGGCTATTTAAGCCTTACGTCGGCGACGCACAGATCCACACTCCCCATCCCCGAGCACCTCGCCTTCCTCCTCCCCCTCGCCGTCACCTCGTGGAACCCTTCCTCCTCTATGAGCCCAGTGGCGATGCCGAAGTCCTGGTTCTCCAGCGGGGAGGCGGCGCCGATGGAAGTTCGTCTTCAGACGGATCGTGTTGCCGCTGCCCTCACTCTCTGGGACCTTCTGCATCCACGGCGGCGGGCTCCTTCAACAAGGAGGAGATAGTAATCTCCTCCGACAACGAGGAGACCCACGGCTGCAGGAGAAGGACGAGTCAATGTCCCCGCCGTACAACCGTGGCCTCCACATTCGGCGGTCGCGTGAAGAAGGAGCCGATAGCCCGCCAGCGCCTCTGCCACGTGAAGAACGAGCCCGCGTCGCCCCCGCCACACAGCCGCTACGCGCGGATCAACGTCCCCTCCTCACCACCACCGCGCCACCACCGCCGGATAGAGGAGGAGCTGCCGCCGGCGATCGCCAGCGCAACCTCCACTACCTAGGAGGAGGCGGTTACAACGGTGCCTCCGGCTCTCGCGCCATGGTATCCGTGGCGGAGCACGCGGCACGGCAACAGGTGAGGTACGACCAGCGCAATGCTGGCCGCCGCTCCGCGTTCGCCAAGACAGACATGGCATCAGAATGGGTCCGCAACGACCCAGACCTCGCCGCGGCATGGGCACTTGACCGCTCCGTCACCACCGCGAAGACAGCCCTCGGGCGCCACCGCCACCTTGACGGTGAGGTCACCAAGATCGACAAGGAGTGGTCGCTTAGTGCCGATAGGGTGCCGCCGGCGCATTCGGTACTAGGCAAGGCCGCCCTTCGCACCGCGTAATAGGAGTCGGAGCGACACCTCCGCGAGCGTCAGGCGGCCGCGGCCCTCCGGCATCCTTGAGCCGCCGGAAGGATGATGACGATGACGACGGTCCGGACGTGAGGATGGTAGGTAGGATAGGGCGGTCACGCTTACGAGGTGATCGTTCGATATAGGATTTAGTATTTTATAAATTTTAGTAAAACTGTCAAAATATTGTTCGTTTATGTAAACTATATCTGAACTTGAATGAAATCTGTCTGATTTGGACGAATTCCGTCCGTTTCGTTCCAGTAGTTGTTGAAATGTATGCAGGCAACGTTGGATGGCGCCCTCCCGCATCCGTGTCGACGGACTGGCCCCCGTCTGTGGACGGATGCGGGAGAAAATTTGCGGGTCGTCGTTGGAGATGCCCTTACACTGGATATAGATTTTATTTTTACTAGATCAAAATAATTTGTCATGGAAGCAATGTAAATAGCAGTTTGAAAAAAAAAAAATCTGCATAGAAAGCACGATAAGTTGCAGTCTGAACAGCTGGAAGTAAAATGTTTTTAGATAGGAAGCACGAAAAGACGCATACTATAGAAGAAAAAAAAATCAATATGTTCAGTTGGAAGCATATTTTCTTTGTATGGAAGCAAATCAAAAATCAAAATATATAGTTGGAAGCATATTTCCTTTGTATAGAGAAGTCGCTTTCCATGGAAGCAAAATGCATGGCGTAAAAATCAGATCTTGCGCAGGTTATTATCTTGCATAATTTAGGGGAGTTGTTAGTACGAAATGAACGTAGTCAGTGCAAATCCCGTTTTTAATGGACCATCCTGCCATCGAGAGGCATCTAATCCAATGGTGTTGGAGTAATCTGATGGTAAGATAAGAATCACTAGCCTGATCCCTAATTGTTCTCAAGACTAAAAGAAGTAATTAGGGAGAATAAGTGAGTTGTTATAGTTGGTCATAGAGGGTGGAAATAATTCAAGATGTCTAGAGCTCAAATCCTGGCTCCGGCACACCTTTTTTTGAAGGTTAAAAAAACAAATAACTACTCTCTATAGAGCGTATACGCGAAGAGTTTATCAAATATGACCATCATGCCCTTTCTTATGAAGAGGTATTAGCTAATCCGAGCCGTCCTTGTGTTTAAGGGGTCTACCGAAGCAGAATTGTATTTTTTACCCAGAATACACTAACGTCATTTCCTCGTGAAACTTAATACTGAAGTATACTAGTCAATCATGTATGCTACCAAAAAAAATTATTTTTCTTCTCTTTGTTTTAAATCTACAATTCATAAGGGGTACCCCAGAACCATGTTCCACATATCCGCATCCTATGGAGAGTGCTAGAACTAGAGTTGGAGGACAAAAAAAAGACTAAAGAGTACTTTCCACATAAGATCACGTTAACATAAAACCGCAAAAATAGGGAAGCACCATTACAATTTGCTATGGAAAGTAAATTCCTTTTTTTCCACAAGGCCGATATTTTTTATTGAAAATAATTGTAACATTACAATGCTCACATATTATTACTGGCCAATCAATAGGCCGATTACATTAACCGATGTTGTCTTGAGCAATAGTTTAGTTGGCCCTGGCTGTGACCATGGAGATGCCGCCATTGTGGCCGAACCTAGCGACCTTGCAGTCGGTGGCGAAGATGTCGGAGGAGACATAGCTTGCTACACCACCCATCACAGGCATGTTAGCACTCACGTTGAGCTTGTTGACGTAGTCGGAGCGGTAGGTTTGGCCGAGAATGCCATGAACATTGTCGGTGAGGCCGTAGAATTTGAACCCAATGTCCAAATGCGCGAGGCTGTCATCCTCTGTCACATCATAGTTGTGGATGCGGGAGTCCTCCTCCGTGATGGGCACTACTTTAGTCATGATGTCGAACACACCCTGAAGCTCGACCCTCACGCCATTTGTCATGGATGTCCTCGTGATGGTCAGGGCAGGCACTGAGGTGGATTGCCATTGGGCGCCAATGTCAGTAGAGATGTCGATGGGTGCTCCGTCAAAGGCCAACTCGAGGCGATCAATGTCATTATTCCACTGGGAAGTCTTCATGGCACCCAAGTAGAGGCGGTGGTTTGCGAAGCGGATGCCCAAGGCCTGGATCCATGTGAAGTCTCGGCTCATGGAGGGGTTGCGTTTGCCAATGAAGTGGGCATTGACATGGAGGTCAGCGTCAGAGACGACACAGAAGTCCTGGTCCTTCTTGCCGTGGAAGTAGAAGTTGTTGCCATCAGCCCCAGTGAAGCGGGGGTCACCGCAGGACATCCCAGGGTAGAAGTCACACACTTCAAGAAGAAGATTTTGTATTAGTATCATCAGAAAGCTCGTTGCTGATGGTCTAGAGCAATACCATTGAATTAATATCAAATGTTGTGCATATTCAGATAGATAGAGAGGTCCATCAAGGTCGAATTGTCCTCGATCTTCCATGAGTGGAGTTTCCATCTTCCATCACTTACAAAAGAATGGAATGCATGCTTGAGACTGGGAAAGATTGGAGATGTATATATATACTTACAGCAGTATGTCTTGCAGCTGGGGCAGAGGACGAGGCACTCGTTGGGACAGCGCTTGTCGCAGGTGGCCACGCAGGGGTTCCTCTTGTCCTTGGTGTTGTCGCAGGTGAGTGTCTGCGTCCTCTTGCCGAACCGTCCAGGATGGATCACGCGGGAGTTCGGCGGCAGCGGGCGGCGCGGCTGCGCAGCCGCAGAGGACGCGGCGGCGCACAGCACCACCAGCACGATGGCGAGCGCTCCCAAGCAGGACGCCGGCCTGGCCATTGCTACGTACCCGAGGCCTGTGCTAGCTTAATTGGCTGATCTGTGTTAAGTGTGGCTAGTATGTATGTGGGCAGCTCGCTGTGAGTTTGATAAGATGGATGGATGTGTGTTGCATGGGATTTTATATGATGCGCGGGAAGAGGTGACGATCGAAGTAGGGAAAGTTGTTGACCGTTGCGCGCATCCCACGTGATGCATCTCTACGTCTGGGAGACCGACCCTGGACGTAAAGCTACTGCCGACTCGCATCGCCTAGAGCAAGTCTAACCCAAATGAATGCGAGCTTTGTCCTTTTTTCTCCGTTTGTGTCGGCCACTCGGTCGTCGTCTATCTCGTTTTGTGTTTGGGTCTATACGTCCAACGCGCCCGGCCGACTCATTTCATGTCCGCATATAATTTTTAAAAATCCACGGTCATAGATCATGCCAGCGGTCATGCCGTCGCCCAGAGTTCATGTCGGCACCATGCCAGCGGCCGGCATACATGCCAGCTTCCAAAAACAAACACTGAACAGTTCATGCAGGCGTACTTGCCAACGGACGGCACACATGCCAGCAGACAAAAAAGGGTCGGGAGTTCAACCACGCCATCTCGGCCGGGGTCATGCTAGCACACTTGTCGGCATACAAAAAAAGGATGGCGCTCACGGCCATAGATCACTCATCATCGAATTTAAGCACGTCAGCCTACATCTTCTCGAACAATGGCGTCTTCCTCGGTTTAACCCTAGGTAGAGAAGGGTCTCCCTCGTTGCCGCGGCGACTCGGGCATTGGTTTCCTCCCGCTGTGCTACGAGGGAGAAGGCGGCGACGGCCGTGGCTTCAAGCTTGCGGTCTTGCTCGTGCCTCCGGCCCTTCCTCTTGGCCGACTGCACTGCCCGCTCCTCGGGTATTAACTGTTTCTTCTTCTTCGGTGCCACCGTAGTCTTGCGGGACGCGCGAGGCTTTCCTTTGGCGACGGAGGTGAGGCCGAAGGAGGCGAGGGAGGCGGCGGCGTCGAGGGTCAGCACGTCGTCCATGGCAAGCGGCCGGGAGCGGGAGCAGGCGGGAGCTTTTTGGGAAAGTGGGGGGAAATGATTGTGGTTGTGCCGCCGACTGGCAGGCCAAGGGAGGAGTAGGCGCCCATCACGCGCGTCCGTTTCGTGCCCGCGCCCACGTAAATCTGGTTTGAGCTGGGAATGGGTCGGCAAGCGAACGAAAAGCAAACACATGTTCGTTTGGGTCGATGCATTGGGCCGACTTTTGTGTCAGTTTTGACCCAAACGAACCGTGCGGACGAAATAGGTCGCCGCATTGGAGTTGCTCTTAGTATCGCACCAACCAGAAAATTGAACGGCTTCGAATCACACCAATGTTCAGACCAGATGCATGCCTTTAATTATTACAGTTTTTACAGTACAACATTAATACAAGATGTTTTCACCACGTCAGAAATTGCCATTTCAAAATTCAGTCCACAGCACAAGAAGAAAAAAAGACACGTCAGGCTGTGAATGTGTCAAACATGCACACCGAATTTGAAATGTGTAAGTACACAACTGAATTTTTCTTTTTCAAAGTGTAAATCAAATTTGGTCTTGAAATTTTATGTCTCATTGTAGAGGCTGTGAATTTTTATTTTTATTTTGACGATGTGTGCCTGTGCGTGGGTAGCACGCACTAGTAGAAAAAGGCCAATTTGTCCCGGTTCCAGAGGCCCATTTGTCCCGGTTCTGGAACCGGGACTAAAGCCCATAACCTTTAGTCCCGGTTCGCTTACGAACCAGAACAGGTGGGGCTCCACGTGGCCGCTGCGGCGAGCCCAGGCAGGAGGGCCTTTGGTCCCGGTTGGTAACACCAACCGGGACCAGAAAGCATCCACGCGTCAGCAGCTCAGGAGCTGGGTTTCTTGTTTTTTTTTGAAAGGGGGGGTGGGGGTTTTGGAGGGTTAATTTGGGGTTTTCATATATTGTGTTAGCTAGCTAATAGAGAGAAGTGACCTCTCTTATCTCCGTGCTTGATCGACGCTACGTACTATACGTATAGAGAGAACTCGCGACACGCTAGCTAGTAAGCAAATGAAGGAAACCATTAAGTATACGAGATCGTCATGAACATATACAGAGAGAAGTGATCGACCTCCTCCTTCTCCGAGAGATTGGTCGAACAACAAGTTTTCGTATATCTATTCGACGCTACTAGCTACATATATACAATACGAACAACAAGTTTTCATATATCTATTCGATGCTACTAGCTACATATATACAATATAAGATCTCTTACAATTCCTAACATTTGAAGTCAAGTTCCACATGGTATTCTCCGGCTTTATTGATGACGTGGTCAAGAAAGAATCCCGCCAATTCCTCTTGAATTGTTTTTATGTGATCATGTGGTAGGAGTTCATCCCGCAACTGCCAGAGCTAAATTGAAGAAGAGGGTCAATACATGTGTATGAATGAAACTGATCAACACAAATGATGGTAATAAAATAAAATTGTGAATATTTTTTCTTATGCACTTCATATTCTTTTTCAGAGTAGCCCCGCTTATTAGAGGTTGTCGCGTTGTAGATGAACTCGCAAACGTAGTATCTACAGAAATCATTCCCGGCTTCCTGCCACAAGCACTTTACGAGAAATAGAGGCCAATCAAACTGATAAGCAAGCATGCTAAATGGTATTGATGAAACTAGCTAGAATCAATGGGAGATGCGCGGAACAAGGTAGTAGTACTTACTTTCGGGTGTTTAAATCGCAGCTCAGTCGGCAATCCCGGAGAAATTGTGGTGAACTCTTTCCAAACCCTGCCAGACAAAGAAAATAATTACTTGATATCAAGAAATGAACAAAGTTGCCGATATGGTGCGATAATGATCGATTGAACTTACTTCTCGAGCATTCGAGTCATGTTCGCATACTCCTCGGGATCTTTTCGTCTGGAGTCTAAGACGGTTACTTCTCCCCGCTCAAGCTTAATCTCTAAGAGAATAAAGTAGAAACTGCGCACGCATGCATAACTCATCAGTTAAATTACTATAACATCGACTAATAAGGGAAACCGGATGTGCACAAGACAGTAACACTCACTTGAAGTTGTAAGGAAAGAGTATTTTATCTTTGCTTTGATTTTTGAGCAACGATTTTAGCAAGTTGTCCTCGGTTTCTGAGACGTTGTGTTTAACCATCCATTCATGTATGACATTTGGGTAAATGAACCCAATCTCATATATTTGTGCTTTTCTCCATTCGACGATCTTCAATCTACATAATATAGTGAGGATAATTATATATACATGCAATGAAAGATACTTACAGACAGTAGCAAGCCACGAGTGATTTGTCGAGGGCCTTTAGATTGTAGAACTGGAAAAACTCGTCAAAATCAACAGTTAACACATCTTGTCCAATGAAGTCGTGGTCATCTTTAATTCTCATCGTCAAAGCATCCTTCCCAGACTCGATGCAGGTTTTCATGTACCATTGATGGAATCTTTGCATCATCGTTGTTAGAGGAGGACTTTCATCTTTGACGGGAGGCTTTCCGTACTGGTATCTGCATTCGTCCACCTCCATTGTATCAAAATGTGCATCGTCGGGCAGATAATCACCAGGATTGGTACCGGGCACCATCCCCAGCAGATTTGCGACGATATTGCTAGACACCTTGAGCGGTGGGCACAATTGGTTCTCCTGTTCTCCGAGCTGGGGAATTTTTTCCCACTTCTTCGTTCTGATAACCTTTTGTCACTTGAAGTAGTTCCCGACCGGCGCGCTTCTTGTAATGTCTTTTTAAGACAGCAGACATGGTTGTCATCCGGCGGAGGCGGTGGTGGTCGCTTCAGGGCATTGATAGTGCGCATCGCTTTCACCGGATCTATCTTCTCCTCCGGAGGTGGATGTTTCATAGCTCTTCGCGTTTCAAAGAAGTCCTTCACTTGAGCTTCACTGATCTTCGCGTTTTCCTCCACGGTCATCTCGTATGGTAACTTCTCTAGAGGCTTGAGAGATGGATCGAATCTATATTGCCTCCCGCCTCTGGCTGTACTGCTAGACGCCGTAGCGGCGGCGTCTCTCTTCCATTGCTGCTGACGAGTAGTAGAAGGAGGTGGAGTGCTCGGACGCGCCGGAGCAGCCGGAGCGGCGGCTTCTGTCTTCCGCCGTTGCTGACGAGGTGGACGAGGAGGCGGGCTGCTCGGAGGTGCCGGAGCTGCTGGAGAAGGAGGCGGAGTGCCGCCCTCACGCGCCGGAGCAGCCGGAGAAGGAGGCGGAGTGCCCTGATCACTCTCCGGAGGAGGAGGAGGAGGAGGAGGCAGAGTGCCCTGACTCGTCGGAGGAGGAGGAGGCGAAGGCGTCCAGTTCAGAAGCTTGATGTGCTCCTTCCGCCATAGACATGGAGTCTTCAGAGTAAGACCCAGCTGAGTCTCCCCTTCACCTGTAGGGTGGTCAAGCTCGAGCTCCTCAAATCCCTCCGTTATTTCATCCACCATCACAGCAGCATAGCCTTGTGGAATCGGACGGCAGTGAAAAGTTGCGTCGGGTTCAGGAGGTGCAACAGAGCCGACAGCCGCCTTGACTTTGAGGTTCTGCCATTGCGTCATAAGCTGGCAATGTTGAGCCTCCGTGATAGCATCCACGGGGTAGCTAGGAGCCGTGATGTCAGGCTACTGAACCAGCTCGGTGAAGCCATGCTGCTTCTCCGCTAAGATGGTGGGGTAGCTCCGGCAGGTCGCTCGCTCTCAACTTGTTCCTCTAGCTTTCGTACCCTTGCATTCAGCTTATGCAGTTTGCTCTGCTCCGCTTTCCTCCTCCTCTCCCGGTTTTGTAACCGTCTGCGCCGGGAAACCCAACCTTCCACGCAACAGAGCCTGGCGTGCCTCGTGTTCGTCTAGGGTGCTCAGGATTCCCGAGGGCCTCTGTGAGCTCGTCGTTCTCTCTGTCGGGAACGAACATCCCTTGTTGCACTGCGGCGATATACTTCTGAAGCTTCTTACCAGGTATTTCAAGTTACTTGTCCATCCAAACGCACTTCCCTGTTTCAGGGTCCAAGGTTCCCCTAACCCCGAAGAACCAAGTCCTTGAACGGTCTGGCCAGTTCAATGTCTCTGGTTCGACCCCTTTAGCAAGCAGGTCATTCTCAGCCATGTCCCACAATGGCCGGGCTTTGAGGTAGCCACCTGACCCCGTGCGATGGTGATACTCCTTTGCAGCATTTGTCTTGTTTGTCTTTGACATCTTCTTACTCATCTCCGATGTCTTGTAGGCCACAAATGCGGGCCAGTGATCTCTTATCTTCTCAAATCGGCCGGTGAATTCTGGAGTCTTCCCTTTGTCGACATACGTTGATTTCAACTCATTCTTCCACCTCCTGAATAGATCTGACATCTTCTTAAGAGCATGAGCCTTGACCAATGGCTCTATAACTGGCTTATCCAGATCCTCCTCTCGCGGTAGGGTGAAATTTTCCTTCAGCGCGGTCCAAAGATCATCTTTCCACCTCTCGTTGACATAAGGAACTTGAGGGTCTTCGTTCTTAGGCTTATTCCATTGGTGGATGCTGATCGGGATCATGTACCTAACAAGAACCCCGCACTGAGCAGAAAATGCTTCCTTGGTCCGCCTGGTTTCAATCGGCTGGCATCGTCCGTTGCTGTGATCGTGAACCTTTCATCCTGGTGCAACCTTTTCTTCGGGCCTCGTCTCGTTACCGAAGTTTGGCTCGATCCAGAGGGCTAGAAAAGAAGAAAGAAGAGTTAATATGTGTACATACCAAAACAAATAATGCATCAATTAGCTAGTCAGCACATGCTTAATTAATATATATACCTCGCCGGACTTTGCAACAGCTCCTTCCTCCGTTCGGTCACCGGAGCCGTCATCACGGTCTCCTTCTTCCACCGGCATTCGGTCACCAGAGCCATCATGATCATGTCCTTCCACCTCCATTGTTCGATCACCGGAGCCTGCTTCACCCTCTCCTTCCAAACCATCGGTGTTGTTGAGATATGCCAAGACATCACCTCCGCCGAGGATTATGTCCCCCAACAACTGTTCTGTTTCCAAGTCTCGGTGCTCCATAGTTTCTGCAAATATTACAACATGGCAATTAATATACAAACATGACAGATGGATATATTAGTGGCAAACATAGACCTAGCTAGCTAATCACAACAAGGAATATTAATTAGTGGCCTCAACGCTTCTACGGTTTGGGGTGGCCTCGACAACGCTTCTATGGTTTGCGGTGGCCTTGGCAACGCTTCTAGGGTTTGGGGTGGCCCCGACGCTTCTAGGGTTTGGGGTGGCCTCGCGGCAACGCCTTCTAGGATTTGGGGTGGCCTCGACGCTTGATACATCTCCAACGTATCTATAATTTTTGATTGTTCCATGCTATTATATTATCTGTTTTGGATGTTTAATGGGCTTTATTATACACTTTTATATTATTTTTAGGACTAACCTACTAACCAAAGGCCCAGTGCAAATTGCTGTTTTTTTGCCTATTTTAGTGTTTCGCAGAAAAGGAATATAAAACGGAATCCAAACGGAATGAAACCTTCGGGAGAGTGATTTTTGGAAGAAACACAATCCAGGAAACTTGGAGTGGACGTCAAGAAAGAAACAAGGAGGCCACGAGGCAGGAGGGCACGTCCAGGGGGTAGGCGCACCCCTCCACCCTCGTGGGCCCCTCGTGGCTCCCCTGACTGACTTCTTTCGCCTATATATACTCATATACCCCGAAAACACCCGAGAGCACCACGAAACCCTATTTCCACTGCCGCAACCTTCTGTACCCGTGAGATCCCATCTTGGGGCCTTTTCCGGCGCTCCGCCGGAGGGGGAATCGATCACGGAGGGCTTCTACATCAACACTATAGCCTCTCCGATGATGTGTGAGTAGTTTACCACAGACCTTCGGGTCCATAGTTATTAGCTAGATGGCTTCTTCTCTCTCTTTGGATCTCAATACAAAGTTCTCCTCGATCTTCTTGGAGATCTATTCGATGTAATTCTTTTTGCGGTGTGTTTGTCGAGATCCGATGAATTGTGGGTTTATGATCAAGATTATCTATGAACAATATTTGAATCTCCTCTGAATTATTTTATGTATGATTTTTATCTTTGCAAGTCTCTTCGAATTATCAGTTTGGCTTGGCCTACTAGATTGATCTTTCTTGCAATGGGAGAAGTGCTTAGCTTTGGGTTCAACCTTGCGTTGCTCGATCCCAGTGACAGAAGGGAAACGACACGTAATGTATTGTTGCCATCGAGGATAAAAAGATGGGGTTTATATCATATTGCTTGAGTTTATCCCTCTACATCATGTCATCTTGCCTAATGCGTTACTCTGTTCTTATGAACTTAATACTCTAGATGCATGTTGGATAGCGATCGATGTGTGGAGTAATAGTAGTAGATGCAGAATCGTTTCGGTCTAGTTGTCGCGGATGTGATGCCTATATACATGATCATGCCTAGATATTCTCATAATTATGCACTTTTCTATCAATTGCTCGACAGTGATTTGTTCACCCACCGTAATACTTATGCTATCTTGAGAGAAGCCACTAGTGAAACCTATGGCCCCCGGGTCTATTTTCCATCATATAAGATTCCAATCTATTTTTACTTTGCAATCTTTACTTTCAATCTTTATCATAAAAAGTACCAAAAATATTTATCTTATTATCTCTATCGGATCTCACTTTTGCAAGTGGCCGTGAAGGGATTGACAACCCCTTTATCGCGTTGGCTGCAAGGTTCTTATTTGTTTGTGTAGGTACGAGGCGACTTGCGCGTAGTCTCCGACTGGATTGATACCTTGGTTCTAAAAAACTGAGGAAAATACTTGCGCAACTTTGCTGCATCACCCTTTCCTCTTCAAGGGAAAACCAACGCAGTGCTCAAGAGGTAGCAAGAAGGATTTCTGGCACCGTTGCCGGGGAGATCTACACACAAGTCAAGACATACCAAGTACCCATCACAAACTCTTATCCCTCGCATTACATTATTTGCCATTTGCCTCTCGTTTTCCTCTCCCCCACTTCACCTTTGCCTTTTCTTCGCCTTCTTCCCGTATGTCTTTTTGTTTGTGTTTCCATGTGCCTTCTATTTGCTTGCATCTGTGCTTGCTAAAAATCTATTGATATGGATCCACTTAAAGTGTTCTACTTAGATCATCTTTAATCTATATGTGCTCGTGCTGAAACCCCAACTAGTTTAGTTGAGGGAAAATCTTTAGATGAGCATGCTCATTTTGTGCGTCGTCGTTTGTCTGGAAAGGGGAAGCTCTTATGGTATCAAATAAATAGTTTGCTATGCTATGCTTGGAATCTTTGTGAAATCTATGATTTTACTTGTTGCTCTAAGAACCCTAAAAACACCTTCCCTACCTATGTGAGTTTAATGATAATGAAATCTTATCTTCTTATGGAAAGGGTGTTTATAGTTACTATGATATCGAACAAATTGAAGAATTTGTCGTTTTTAAGGGTGCTCATGAAGTTGCTTCTTTGATTGAAAAGTATGATATTACTCTCTACAAATCTGAAAATTCCGACATACTTAAATATTGCTATGAAAACTATGCTCATAATGCCTATGTTAAGGAATTTATTGAGAGAATGACCGTTGCTTTGGAAGAAAATAATGATATGCACGAATCTATAGATAATTATGATTCCGATGATTTGATTGAAATTTCCCTTGATGAACATGATGCTTGCTATTCTTGTGGCCATCATGCCAATATTTTTTAAGACGAATTTGCTATAGTTCCATATGTTAAACATGAGATCGTTGCTATTGCGCCCATACTTGAAAGTTCCTTTGATGAAAAGCATGATTGCAATGATGTTATTATAAATTATATTGATGTCAATTGTGTTAATGATATGCAAAACCCCAAGCTTGGGGATGCTAGTTTTGCTATGACTACTATTTGTTGCAATGATCATGATTGGCGTGATTCTTCTTTTGATCTAGAAAATTTATTTAAGCCCCATGATAAATATGAGATTGATAATAGTGTTTGCAATATTATTGAAAGTGGGTTTGGAAGAGTGTCAACTTTAGATCCCACATATTTGGAGAATGTTCAATCTTATGAAAATTTTGATAAAAGTGGGTTTGGAGAGGTCATGACTTTACTTGTTAATCCCACTATTTTGGAAGAGTATCAACTTTGCATACATGTGGATCGTGTTAAGAATATGTTTTGTGATAGCTATATTATTGAATTTGAATAAGATCCCACATGTAATTATTATGAGAGAGGAAAATATGGTTGTAGAAATTTTCGTGTTACTAAATTACCTCTCGTTATGTTGAGCTTGTTATTGTTTCTCACTTCTTTCTTGCATATGCTAGTTTTTGCTTGTCTTAATAATGTATTTGCCTATAAGATGCCTATGCATAAGAAGTATGTTAGACTTATATGTGTTTTTCATATGCTATATGATGCTCTCTTTGTGCTTCAATTCTTGTCTTTCATGTGAGCATCATCGAATATATCAATGCCTAGCTAGGGGCGTTAAACGATAGCGCTTGTTGGGAGGCAACCCAATTTTATTTTTGTTTCTTGCTTTTTATTTCTGTTTAATAATAAATAATTGATTTAGCCTCTGGTTATATGTGGTTTTATGTTTTAATTAGTGTTTGTGCCAAGTAAAACCTATAGGATCTTCTTGGATGATAGTTATTTGATCTTGCTGAAAAATTCAGAAACTTTCTGCTCACGAAAACAATTGTTAAAAATCACCAGAACGTGATAAAATACTTATTCCAATTTCAGTAGATCAATAAACAAATTATCGAGGACGTCCTATTTTGGTAGATTTTTCTGAGTTACAGAAGTTTGCGTTTCATACAGATTACTACAGACTGTTCTGTTTTTGACAGATTCTGTTTTTCTTGTGTTGTTTGCTTATTTTGATGAATCTATGGCTAGTATCTCGGGGGGGGGGGGGGGTATGAACCATGGAGAAGTTATAATACAGTAGTTTTAACACCAATATAAATAAAGAATGAGTTCATTACAGTAACTTGAACTGGTGGTTTGTTTTGTTTCGCTAACGGAGCTCATGAGATTTTCTGTTGAGTTTTGTGTTGTGAAGTTGTCAAGTTTTGGGTAAAGATTTGATGGATTGTGAAATAAGGAGTAGCAAGAGCCTAAGCTTGGGGATGCCCAAGGCACCCCAAGGTAAAATTCAAGGACAACCAAAAGCCTAAGTTTGGGGATGCCCCGGAAGGCATCCCCTCTTTTGTCTTCGTCCATCGGTAACTTTACTTGATGCTATATTTTTATTCACCACATGATATGTGTTTTCCTTGGAGCGTCTTGTATGATTTGAGTCTTTTTTTTCTAGTTTACCACAATCATCCTTGCTGTACACACCTTTTGGGAGAGGCACACATGAATCGGAATTTAATAGAATACTCTATGTGCTTCATTTATATCTTTTGAGATAGATAATTTTGCTTTAGTGCTTCGCTTATATCTTTTAGAGCACAGTGGTGGTTTTATTTTATAGAAATTATTGATCTCTCATGATTCACTTATATTATTGTGAGAGTCTTTTAGAGCAGCATGGTAATTTGCTTTGGTTAAAATTTTAGTCCTAAAGTGATGAGCATCCAAGATAGGTATAATAAAAACTATCATATAAAGTGCATTGAATACTATGAGAAGTTTGATTCTTTATGATTGTTTTGAGATATGAAGATGGTGATATTAGAGTCATGCTAGTTGAGTAGTTGTGAATTTGAGAAATACTTATGTTAAAGTTTGTGATTCCCGTAGCATGCACGTATGGTGAACCGTTATGTGATGAAGTCGGAGCATGATTTATTTATTGATTGTCTTTCTTATGAGTGGCGGTCGGGGACAAGCGATGGTCTTTTCCTACCAATCTATCCCCCTAGGAGCATGCGTGTAATACTTCGTTTCGATAACTAATAGATTTTTGCAATAACTATGTGAGTTCTTTATGACTAATGTTGAGTCCATGGATTATACGCACTCTCACCCTTCCACCATTGCTAGACTCTCTAATACCGCGCACCTTTCGCCGATATCATACACCCACCATATACCTTCCTCAAAACAGCCACCATACCTACCTATTATGGCATTTCCATAGCCATTCCGATATATATTGCCATGCAACTTACCACCGTTCCGTTTATTATGACACGCTTCATCATTGTCATATTGCTTTGCATGATCATGTAGTTGACATTGTATTTGTGGCAAAGCCACCTTTATAATTCTTTCATACATGTCACTCTTGATTCATTGCATATCCCGGTACATCGCCGGAGGCATTCACATAGAGTCATATTTTGTTCTAAGTATTGAGTTGTAATTCTTGAGTTGTAAGTAAATAAAAGTGTGATGATCATCATTATTAGAGCATTGTCCCAAGTGAGGAAAGGATGATGGAGACTATGATTCCCCCACAAGTCGGGATGAGACTACGGATAAAAAAGAGAAAGAAAAGAGGCCATAAAAAAAGAGAAAGACCCAAAAAATGAGAGAAAAAGAGAGAAGGGGCAATGCTACTATCCTTTTACCACACTTGTGCTTCAAAGTAGCACCATGATCTTCATGATAGAGAGTCTCCTATGTTGTCACTTTAATATACTAGTGGGAATTTTACATTATAGAACTTGGCTTGTATATTCCAATGATGGGCTTCCTCAAAATGCCCTAGGTCTTCGTGAGCAAGCGAGTTGGATGCACACCCACCTAGTTTATTTTGTTGAGCTTTCATACACTTATAGCTCTAGTGCATCCGTTGCATGGCAATCCCTACTCACTCACATTGATATCTATCGATGGGCATCTCCATAGCCCATTGATACGCCTAGTTGATGTGAGACTATCTTCTCTTTTTTGTCTTCTCCACAACCACCATTCTATTCCACATATAGTGCTATGTCCATGGCTCACGCTCATGTATTGCGTGAAGATTGAAAAATTTTGAGAACATCAAAAGTATGAAACAATTGCTTGGCTTGTCATCGGGGTTGTGCATGATTTAAATATTTTGTGTGATGAAGATAGAGCATAGCCAGACTATATGATTTTGTAGGGATAACTTTCTTTGGCCATGTTATTTTGAGAAGACATGATTGCTTTATTAGTATGCTTGAAGTATTATTGTTTTTATGTCAATATTAAACTTTTATCTTGAGTCTTTCGGATCTAAACATTCATGCCACACTAAAGAAAATTACATTAAGAATTATGCTAGGTAGCATTCCACATCAAAAATTCTGTTTTTATCATTTACCTACTCGAGGACGAGTAGGAATTAAGCTTGGTGATGCTTGAAACGTCTCCAACGTATCTATAATTTTTTATTGTTCCATGCTATTATATTATCTGTTTTGGATGTTTAATGGGTTTTATTATACACTTTTATATTATTTTTGGGACTAACCTACTAACCAAAGGCCCAGTGCAAATTGCTGTTTTTTTGCCTATTTCAGTGTTTCGCAGAAAAGGAATATCAAACGGAATCCAAACGGAATGAAACCTTCGGGAGAGTGATTTTTGGAACAAACGCAATCCAGGAGACTTGGAGTGGACGTCAAGAAAGAAAAAAGGAGGCCACGAGGCAGGAGGGCGCACCCAGGGGGTAGGCGCGCCCCCACCCTCGTGGGCCCCTCGTGGCTCCCCTGACCGACTTCTTTCGCCTATATATACTGATATACCCCGAAAACACCCGAGAGCACCACGAAACCCTATTTCCACCGCCGCAACCTTCTGTACCCTTGACATCCCATCTTGGGGCCTTTTCCGGCGCTCCGTCGGAGGGGAAATCGATCACGGAGGGCTTCTACATCAACACCATAGCCTCTCCGATGATGTGTGAGTAGTTTACCACAGACCTTCGGGTCCATAGTTATTAGCTAGATGGCTTCTTCTCTCTCTTTGGATCTCAATACAAAGTTCTCCTCGATCTTCTTGGAGATCTATTCAATGTAATTCTTTTTGCGGTGTGTTTGTCGAGATTCGATGAATTGTGGGTTTATGATCAAGATTATCTATGAACAATATTTGAATCTCCTCTGAATTATTTTATGTATGATTTGTTATGTTTGCAAGTCTCTTTGAATTATTAGTTTGGTTTGGCCTACTAGTTTGATCTTTCTTTCAATGGGAGAAGTGCTTAGCTTTGGGTTCAATCTTGTGTTGCTCGATCCGAGTGACAGAAAGGGAAACGACACGTAATGTATTTTTGCCATCGAGGATAAAAAGATGGGGTTTATATCATATTGCTTGAGTTTATCCCTCTACATCATGTCATCTTGCCTAATGCGTTACTCTGTTCTTATGAACTTAATACTCTAGATGCATGATGGATAGCGGTCGATGTGTGGAGTAATTGTAGTAGATGCAGAATCGTTTCGGTCTACTTGTCGCGGACGTGATGCCTATATACATGATCATGCCTAGATATTCTCATAACTATGCACTTTTCTATCAATTGCTCAACAGTAATTTGTTCACCCACCGTAATACTTATGCTATCTTGAGAGAAGCCACTAGTGAAACCTATGGCCCCCCGGTCTATTTTCCATCATATAAGTTTCCAATCTATTTTTACTTTCCAATCTTTACTTTCAATCTTTATCATAAAAAATACCAAAAATATTTATCTTATTATCTCTATCAGATCTCACTTTTGCAAGTGGCCATGAAGGGATTGACAACCCCTTTATCGCGTTGGTTGCAAGGTTCTTATTTGTTTGTGTAGGTACGAGGCGACTTGCCTGTAGTCTCCTACTGGATTGATACCTTGGTTCTCAAAAACTGAGGGAAATACTTACGCTACTTTGCTGCATCACCCTTTCCTCTTCAAGGGAAAACCAACGCAGGGCTCAAGAGGTAGCAACGCTTCTAGGGTTTGGGTGGCCTCACGGCAACGCTTCTAGGGTTTGGGCTAAACCACCTCTCTCATGAATGTCCGACGTCTGGACCGACAAGGGATTTAACAAAATGGCCATTCTGGATGTGCAGAAAATGGTCCCTATTTTTCCTGATCTCATCTACCCTTCTATATGTCACGTTGTCTAGTGTTAAAGGATTCAAGAAAACAATGGCTTCATCATTAGCTGGAAGTAACAGGCGCATGATGGTATGAAGCTCTCCAAAGTTATTTTGGAACGGAGTCCTGATAGGATAATTCGCTTTTTGGTAAGAAGTTCAGCAAGAGCCTTTCGAATATCGCTATTTGGAATGCCTTTGCTGAACTTCGTACCAAAAAGCGAATTATCCTATCAGGACTCGGTTCCAAAATAATTTTGGAGAGCTTCATACCATCATGCGCCTGTTACTTCCGGCTAATTATGAAACCATGGATTTCTTCAATACTTTGACACAAGAGAACGTGCACATATAGAATGGTAGATGAGATCAGAAAAAATATGGATCAACTTAATTATGCACATCCATAATGGGGGCATTCTTGATAAATCTCTTATAAATCTCCAGAGAGTTTGTCGGGTAGGGGCGGGAGGGGGTAGGAGACCGACAACGTTTTTTTCTAGGGTTTGGGTGTCCTCGAGAGTTGGTCGAGCGAGAGGGGGGGTGCTCCCGTGGTCTAAAATCGCCTATGCACGATATAAGCATTTTACCTTAGTAACTTAGAAAAAAATGTTATCAGGGAGGGGGTATATCGACCCCCCCCCCTCATGTCGAAGTTATTAGGGAGGGTGTATATCGACAACGACGATATACATACATTGAAAAAAATGTTATCGGGGAGGGGGTATATCGACCCCCCCCCCTCATGTCGAAGTTATAAGGGAGGGGGTATATCGACAGCGACATACCTAATAAAAAATAAGAAGATGAAGAAGAAGAAGAAGAAAAAGAGGAGAAGAAGAAGGAATAGAGGAGAAGAAAAAAAAAGAAAAAAAAAAGAGGAGAAGAAGAAGGAATAGATAGGAGTAGACTCATATATATTCCTTCTTCTTCTCCTCTTTTTTTCTTCTTTTTCCTCTCCTTATTTATTTATCCTCTTCTTCCTCTCCCCTTCTTCTCCTTCTTCTCCTTCTTCCTCTTCTTATTTTCCTTTTTCCTCTCCTTCTTTTTCTTCTTCTTCCTTCTTCCTTCTTCCTCTTTTCTTCTTTTTTCCTTATTTTCCTTTTTCCTCTCCACTTACCTAAAATCTATACTAACCTAAAATGCACTAACAGTACAACTAACCTAAAAAATATTCTATGAACAAAAAAACATACATCATCTATATACATGAACAAAAAAACATACATCATATGTATATGAACAAAAAAAGCATACATCATCTATATATATGAACAAAAACACATACATCATATATATATGAACAAAAAAAGCATACATCATCTATATATATATATATATGAACAAAACAAAAGCATATATCAACAAAATCATCACAAAATAGGGTAGGAATTAAGGGGGCCGGCCGCCGGACCGAACGGGGAGGGCGGCGCGCACCGTCGGGGCAGGGCACGGGCGCGGGGCGGCGCGTCGACAGCGAGCTCGGGGCAGGGTACGGGCATGGGGCGGCGCGGACATGATGAGCTCGGGGTAGGGCAGGGGCGCGGCGGTGGCGCGGACATGGCGAGCTCGGGGCAGTGCAGGGGCGAGGGCGTCGACGACGGGTCAGCCTGGCGTTGAGCTCGGTGTCGTCGGGGAGGCGTCGGCGATGGCGAAAGGCGACGAGGAGCAGGCGGCGACGGGGCAGGGCGCGGCGACAGCGACGGCGACGAGGAGCGGCCTGGCGGCGTCAGGGGAGAATGGGAGCAGTTGGGGAAATTTTTCTGAGTGTTGGCTTATATAGCCACACCTTTGGTCCCGGTTCGTGGCACCAACCGGGACCAATGGCCACCTTTGGTCCCGGTTCATGGAACCAACCGGGACCAATGGCCACCTTTGGTCCCAGTTCGTGCCACCAACCGGGACCAAAGGTCTGTTTTGGCCAGGCGAAAGGGCGGGAAGCACAACCCTTTGGTCCCGTTTGGTGGCACGAATCGGGACCAATGCCCACCTTTGGTTCCGGTCCGTGCCACCAACCGGGACCAATGCCCCCCTTTGGTCCCGGTTCGTGCCACCAACCGGGACCAATGGGCCTTGCACAGCGGCGTGGTGGTGGGAGTTTAGTCCCACCTCGCTAGCTGAGAGAAGCCGCACCTGTTTATTAGGTGCGGTGCGCCTGAGCTGTCGAGCTCCTCTCTAAAGCAGGCTTACAGGCCTAACCTCTCTGTCCATGCCTGTGGGCCTACTGGGCCTTCTGCGGGCCTGAATCCTGGCCCACCTGGCTGGTTGGGTTTCTAGTCGTATTCAGGCCGTGGTGGCCCAGTAGGCGGCATTTTTTCCTTTTTTTGTTTTGTTTTTTGCATTATTTATTTTCTTTTGTTTTTTTGCTTTATTTTTTAATTCTTTTTGTTGTTAGGTCACAAAATTATAGACTTTCTGTTAGTGCCATTAGTTTTTGAATTTGAATAGTTTAAATTTGAATTCTTTGAAATTTGTGTGAATGACTAGTTTGTGAATAACTTTACTATAAAAATAGATTTTTGAGTGATTCTTTTTCCTGCTATTTAATATTACTGTGTTTTATCATTATATTCAATTTGGTAATTTTTAGGTTATTTTAAATGTTTGTTTTAATCAAAAATTGATTTTTTTTTATTTTAGTTTGCTATTAAAGTTTCTAACAAAAATTTCTTTATGATTTTTTTTTGCTATTAATGTTTTGAACAGAAAATAGTTTGATAATTTTAGTTGCATAAATTTTATATAATTTTAGTTTCAGAAATACTAGAGTTTTATAAAAGATTTTTAGTTGATTCCTTTTGCTATTAGAGTTTTATTAAAGCTTTTTAGTTGATTCTTTTTGCTACTGAAGAATATTATAGTTTTGTTTTAGTTGACCATAACAGAATATTTTAATTGATTATTTTTAGTTCATTATTTTTACTATTAGTTCATTCTTTTTGCTATTTTTCATTCTTTTTGCTATTAGTTCATTCTTTTAGCTAAATGACCCTCAAATTGAAAAGCACTACAAATGAACTCTGAAAAGGTTGAAAGTTGGCATGGTATCATCATTTCACCCACATAGTATGTGCTAAAAAGTTGAGAGGGTTACGGCAAAAACTCGATGCACTTCGTGTACAAAATGGACAATCTCTTTCGAAGTATCAGGGTTTCGGACGAAAACTCATCTGTTACAAAGGGATTTTATTTTATTTTTTGAACTTATTTGAACTCCAGACTTTTTGTCTGTTCAAAATGCACCATTCAAAGCCACATCATCAATTTTCAACCCTTTCTGACTTCATTTGTATTTTTCATGCATTTACTAATTTTTTGAGCTAAATGACCCTGAAATTGAAAAGCACTACAAATGAACTCTGAAAAGGTTGAAAGTTGGCATGGTATCATCATTTCACCCGCATAGCATGTGCTAAAAGTTGAGAGGGTTACGGCAAAAACTGGATACACTTCGTGTACAAAATGGACAATCTCTTTCGAAGTATCAGGGTTTCGGACGAAAACTCATCTGTTACAAAGGGATTTTATTTATTTTGAACTTATTTGAACTCCAGACTTTTTGTGTGTTCAAAATGTACCATTCAAAGCCACGTCATCAGTTTTCAACCCTTTCTGACTTCATTTGTTATTTTTCATGCATTTACTGATTTTTTGAGCTAAATGACCCTGAAATTGAAAAGCACTACAAATGAACTCTGAAAAGGTTGAAAGTTGGTATGGTATCATCATTTCACTCACATAGCATGTGCTAAAAAGTTAAGAGGGTTACGGCAAAAACTAGATGCACTTCGTGTACAAAATCGATAATCTCTTTTGAAGTATGAGGGTTTCGGACGAAAACTCATCTGTTACAAAAGGCATTTCATTTCTTCACATGTAACTGCAGTGATATTCTAGATCAAAGGAATCATCATAATAGTTGTGGAGTGCACATCGTCTGGTTCCTCTTTATCTTCAGCTTCCCCCGTTGCAGCATCACCGTATTCAGGGGGCACATAGTTGTCATCATCCTCTTCTTCTTCGCTGTCTTCCATCATAACCATTATTTCTCCGTGCTTGGTCCAAACATTATAGTGTGCCATGAAACCCTTATAAAGCAGGTGGGTGTGAAGGGTTTTCGAGTCAGAGTAAGACCTCGTATTCCCACAGCTAGGGCATGGACAACACATAAAACCATTCTGCTTGTTTGCCTCAGCCACTGCGAGAAAATTATGCAGGCCCTTAATGTACTCGGAGGTGCGTCTGTTACCGTACATCCATTGTCGGTTCATCTGCATGCATTATATACAATTAAGTGTGTCAAAAACCATTACAGATCATCATGAATATATAAGTGACCAAATTAATAGAAGTTCATCATCACATTAAAACCAAAGTGCATACATAGCTTTCCAGAGCATCTAACTAAACCATACATTAAAACTATGTAAAACATTTCAATGCAACAAATATGCGACCATAATCGCAACAAAGGTAACAATTGATCCAACGGCATAATGATACCAAGCCTCGGTATGAATGGCATATTTTCTAATCTTTCTAATCTTCAAGCGCATTGCATCCATCTTGATCTTGTGATCATCGATGACATCCGCAACATGCAACTCCAATATCATCTTCTCCTCCTCAATTTTTTTTAATTTTTCTTTCAAGTAATTGTTTTCTTCTTCAACTAAATTTAACCTCTCGACAATAGGGTCGGTTGGAATTTCCGGTTCACATACCTCCTAGATAAAAAAAATATGTCACGTTGGTCGGCATAATTTTCGTAAACAATAAATGAACAAAATAGTTATAAAAGATAATATATACCACATCCGAATCATAGACATGACGAGAGCCGACGGAGGCGGATACCAAAACCATCGCACTATATAATAACAAACAATAATAAAAGTAAGAAAATTACACAAGTATCTATCTAAATCATACACGTAAGAACTTTTTTCTTTTAGAAAGAAGATAAGATCAAGAGGCTCACCACGGTGGTGTCGGTGACGAGATCGGCACGGGTGATCGACGGTGGTGAGGACGGGGACGGGACAGGACGGACCGCCAAACCTAAACAAATCTCGAGAAAAATGGAGTTTGGACAAGGAGCTTCGAGAGGAGAAAGCTTAAGTAGTGTGGCTCGGGCATTTCATCGAACACCTCATGTGCATAAGAGGTGAGGTAGAGCACCACAAAGCTCTCCCCTCGCCGGCCAGAAAAATAGAGCAGTGTGGAGTGCTCTGCTTGCTGGCGAGGGGGTATATATAGGCATCTCATTCGTCCCGATTCATGGCTGGAACTAGGACTAAAGGCCCCCTTTGGTCCCAGTTCTAGCCACGAATCGGGACCAATGATTGTGGGCCAGGAGTGAGGCCCATTGGTCCCGGTTCGTGTCTGGAACCGGCACCAAAGGAGCCAGACGAACCGGGACCAATGCCCCACGAGGCCCGGCCAGCCCCCTGGCCTCACGAACCGGGACCTATGCCCCCATGGGTCCCGGTTCGTGACTGAACTGGGACTAATGGGCTGGACAGGCCTGAACCAAAGCCCTGTTTTCTACTAGTGACGAGAGCACCGTAGGACAAAGAGAAGAACCAAATATATCCTCACGTACCCAGAACCCAACACGCATTCAACAAATCTCTACATTTGTGGTAAGTTATTAATCCCTCCATCCACGAATAAGTATACTTCTAGCTTTTGTGCTAAGTCAAAGTTTTAAAATTTTGACCAATTTTTATAGGAAAAATAGAAGCATTTATGGCACTAAACTAGTATCACTAGATCCGTTTTGAAATGCACTTTCATAATACACAATTTGATGTCATATATGTTACTATTTTTTTCTATAACATTGGTCAAAAATTTAAAACTTTGACTTAGGACAAAATCCAAAACACTTATTCACGGGCATGACCAAGAAGATTCCCGCTTCCACCAATGTGGAGGAGATGAGAGAGAGAGAGAGAGGGGGGGGGAGAGAGAGAGAGAGAGAGAGAGAGATCGCCTAGAACAGTTATGAAAACACGATATCCACGCTAAAGATGAAAACTTTTGCAGTTTATGGTCCGTTGGATGGTCGGTGCAAGGCCAGAAATTGGAACACATTGATTCCGCTCATTCCTGTCCTTCGCTTCAGGACCTTCGCTAGACGGAGAGTAAGCGACTTCTATTAGCACCGGACCGTCGACCGAATAAAAATTTTATTGTAGGAGCAAAAGATCACTAAGAACAGTTCTTGAAATATAATTTGTCGCCAAATTTTGGATAGCTAACAATAAACTTGCCTTCATCGAAAAAATATGCATTTCTTAACTCTGTTACTGCTGATATTCTCTGGAGACTTTGGAAAGTCAGGAATGACTTGATTTCAATGGTCAAATTTGGTTGGATGTTAGGTAGAAGGCCGAGCCTTAGATCATTGAAGCACTGGATGGAAGTTGATCTTCAATGACAAAGTCAGGAACATGGTAGATAGATTTTGCCAACATGTCATAAGGTTGTTGTAGGCATCATTGCCCGTGGTTCTGAATTTTGGTTTCATAAATATTTCAGCTTTGTGGTTTTGGTTTCATTTTAGCTAAAGGGAAAATTTCCCACTTGAATTTGATTGATATCCAACCAAATATTTCATAAAACAAAAAATTATTGAAAATTTTCTGTGCACTACTGCAATTTCTGAAGTTTTTGACCAACTCTGAATTTACTAAAAGGAATTATTTTTTGAATTTTGTATGAAATTATGTAGAAAGTGAAGAATGTGTGCCCTAACTTAGTTTTATTTTCTTCTTATCGATGGCTTCCTTGCACCATCTGCAGTGAAACCAGGGATGAGATCCCTCTGGCTCTGAAAGAAAATAGTTGACAACAAAAATCTATGGACACTTCATGAGAACAAAAAAGATGTAGTGGTTTCTCAGGAAGGAAATTTGGGAGTTGCAGAGGTCATGTGTCGACATCCAAAGAGAGTATATTTGGGGTCATCAGCTCTCGTCATTCAGGGCCTATCGGACCCTTCTTCATTGGAAGCCACTGCTTGTCGGGAATCCCTGTTCATTCTTGAGAAATCTACCAGAGGGGGAGCCATTTCTCCTGAGATCTGGTGCTTGGGGCAACCGCCATCACATTTAGTGATCTTAAAACACGTATCTAATCAGAGGGGGAGCCATTTCTCCTTTTTTTTTCGTTTCAAAAAAAACACGTATCTAATCAAGATCAGCTATAAACCTTGTAGTACCAAAAGATGAGTTGACAACAAACTTTGAGTAATTCCCTCATGAATAAGCTTCCTCCTTATCGTCCAGGTAGCCCAAAGGGTTACCGTCCTGTGAGTAAAGGACTCATGACAACTCCATCATTAAAGATAATCAGTTTTTGCCATGTGGTTTTTTGTTGTTGTGGGGATATCTGTTCTGACGTTGCCATCATGTGTTCCATAAGGTCCTCGTCCATGAGTGCTCACACACGCCGAATCATTGTGCACTCCAAAAAGCTATGTTTCCATCAATCTTCCGTGCGGCAGACTGGACACGCATCAATTGTCACATTTTTCTGTGCATCCTGACACCTTCAGTCGACAGTGAGTGTTGCGCTAGTCTCCACAAAAAAAAACTTCAGTTTAGCAGGTACAAGTATTTTTCAAAGCGTAACCCATGACTTCATCAATTCTAGTAGTTAAAACGTCTGATTATTCAATGGTTCACTTGGTTCGTCGGCTGCATACATGTGTAAAATCGTGATGGTCTGACTGGGCGCGCCTATATCTCGTCTTCAGCGAGTCTGTCTTCGGACTCGCTGAAGGGTTGAGCGAGCTGGGCCGGCCCACAAGCGCGGGAGGCCACAACCTCTTTTACCTGTTTATTATTCTGATTTCTTTTTACTTTTGTTTATACATTAAAATAATCTATTTTTATATATATTACAAAAATACTCTTCAAAAGACATTGAAAAAAATGTTGAACAAGTATTTTAAAAATGTTGAACAAGTATATGAAAAATGTTGATCCTGTATATAAAATGTTGAACAATTATTTGAAGAATTTTGAACAAGTATTTAAAAAAATGTTGATCATGTATATAAAAACTTTAAACAAGTATCTGGAAAATGTTGAACAAGTACTTGAATTTTTTTATTATGTATACAAAAATGTTGAACAAGTATTTGAAAAATATTAAACAAGTATTTAAAAAATGTTGAACATGTATTTGAAAAAAATCTGATCATGTATATAAGAAATTTAGAATGAAAAACAAAAAGAAACAAAGAAAAACTAAAAAAATGAAAACCAAAAAGAAACAAAATAAACCAAAGGAAAAGGAAAATGAAAAAAGCTGAAGAAACAAATGAAAAAACAAAAGAAACAAATGTAGAAAGAATAAAAAATGGAAACAAAACAAAAACCGAAGAAGAGAAAAGAAAAGAAACTAAAGAAAACGAAAAAAGATTGAAAACTGCATAAACAAATGAAAAAAGAATGGAAAAGAAAAAAAATGGAGAAGAAAAAAGAACAAGAACAAAAAAGGCAAAAAGAAATAAACACCGGATAACACAGTGAAATTGGAGAAAGAAAGAAAACAAACAGATAAACAGAAAAAACCCGGGAAACCAGTGAAACTAGCTTGTTATGCCTCCAGTAGGGCGCGCTGCACAACACCCTGTAGACTAGGGGTCGATTCACTGTTCCCCATTTTCTTCGTACTCTGCCCATATGCATACCTGGGTTGGGACTCTCTTATATCACGCATTTTGTGTCAAATAGCAAAATGAAGCACATCACCCCCCGCGACTGGGTTGGCTCACTGACGATGGACTAAAGTGAATAGCTACTATAGCTAGTGGCATACTCTAGGTAGATGCAGTGCACTGTTGCGAACATTTTATTTTCAACTGGTTTTAAATTCGTCTTTTTGAAACAACTAGGAAAAAATATAGTTATTAAAGTGTTTGAACATTTAGTGCTAGACAGACCGATTCTTTAATTTTGCCACTGGCAAAAAAAAAACCCATGTCTGACAATTTGCCACCGGTTAGATTGTAATTGATCCATTGCCACCAGTTACATAGAACTTTCCTATTTTGCCCGAGTGGTTCCCAATGGAAATGTCCAAAATACCCCTCTCTCGGGATTGACCACGAACTGGAGATCTCGTTCTGGTTCGCTCGTCCTCGTTCCCTTTCCTCTCACCCGCAAGAACCAAGGGGACGGCTGGGATGATGACTTGCGCAGGGGGGCCTCAACGACGGTGGTCCTGGTACTCAACGGCGGCTGGATCCAGGCTAGGAAGGTGAGGTCCTCTCTCTCTACTCTCTCCAGCCCCCTCTCTCCCGTCCCCTAGGGTTAGGCTCCTCGGGCTCAGTCTCGGCCGCCGCCCGCCGCCCGCCCCTAGTGTTGCTTTTTTTACTGCTAGTTTAGTGTTGCTTGCTGTTATTGCTTTTTAGTGCTATTTTAGTTTTGCTTGCTGCTGGAGATCGTACTGTGGTTCGATTGATTGTTGATCGCAGGCCACAAATTTAAGATGAGCTAGGTGATGGCTGAACCGGAGATGGGTGACGGGTTTTTGGCAGACGACTTCGATCTTGAGACTTTGTTCTCAACCAAGCCGAGGTGAGAAAGCGAAGTATCACCTGACCCTTTTATTCTTCGTTGTTGAACACACACACACACACACTAATCCATACTGTGTTTCTCCTTGTTGCTTATTGTCGAGTAGGACGCCTCCACCACCCAATGTTTTCACAATAACCATTATAGTTGCTCCTTATGTTGTCAAGCTTGACGATGGAAGTGAGGAACATCTTGAAAGGCATGATGTTGTATTTGACGTAAACATTGCGAGAGGGCTATCATGGGTTAATTTCAATGCTATTGTGGCACAACATATCAAAATGGGGCCACACTAGGAGGTAAAGTTGTTTGCTTATGATCGTGTCTTGAAATAATTGATCCAATGGGCAATGGTCAGCAACTAGTGATGCACTTGATGAGTGATCAATGGGACTGGGAGGGAAAGAAATCATTTTTGTATGCTGATGTGGTTACATTGGACATACCTAATGCAAAGAAATCTAAAAAAAGAGCTCCCGCTCCTGAAAAGCTAGCTGCCCCAAAAATTCCCAAAAAACCATCAGCTCCTAAAAAGCCAGCTGCCCCGAAAAAGCCAAGTGCTCCTAGAAAACCCAAAAAACCACTAGCTCCCAAAAAGCCAAGTGCTACTAGTAAGAAGGCAGCAACAAACATTTTTGTAGAATGTAGTGATAGCTCATCTATGGTTGTTGATAATTCAAACTTCTCAGCTTTTGAGTTGGCACAGACAATGGGCAGTCAGTATAGAGTTTTTCTAGATGATATGGAGTTTTCACCGGATGATGTTGACCACCTAGCCACAATGCAATCTCAAAGAGTTTGTGATGTGGCTGATAGTAGTGAGAGATGTAAGTCTTGTGTGCTTACTCGGGAAGAACCACCCATAGATTGGAGCTTGATTGAGATAGCTCCTCCCATATCTAACGGCAATATGTGCGATCCTCTTGGTATCAACGATGTCGAGACTCCCATAACCTAAGAGAATATGTGTGATATTCTTGGTATCAACGACGAGGCGGTCCCTGAGCCACCACCTTCTCCACCTAGTGAGGAAGTTTACATGACCGATGAGGAGGATCGTCAGCTTTTCATTGACGCTGCTGATGCGGCTTGGACTACGTCGGTATTTCCCCAAAGAGGAAGGGATGATGCAACACAGCTACGGTAGGTATTTCCCTTAGTGATGAGACCAAGGTTATCGAACCAGTAGGAGAACCACGCAACACCACGTAAACATCTCCTGCGCACAAAAAACAAATACTTGCACCCCGACGTAAGAGAGGGGTTGTCAATCCCTCACGAGTAAAAAGATAGGTAAAATTGTAGTAGATTGAATAAATAGATCTCGCGGGAACGCGAGATAAAATAAATAAATAAAAATTTCAGCAAGGTATTTTTGGATTTTTGGATTAATAGATCTGAAAATAAAAGCAAATAAAAATAGATCGCGAAGGCAAATATAATAAAGAAGAGACCCGGGGGCCGTAGATTTCACTAGTGGCTTCTCTCAAGAAAAATAGCATACGGTGGGTAAACAAATTGTTGTTGGGCAATTGATAGAACTTCAAATAATCATGGCGATATCCAGGCAATGATCATTATATAGGCATCACGTCCAAGATTAGTAGACCGACTCCTGCCTGCATCTAATACTATTACTCCACACATCGACCGCTATCCAGCATGCATCTAGTGTATTAAATTCATGGAGAAACGGAGTAATGCAATAAGAACGATCACATGATGTAGACAAGATCTATTTATGTAGAAATAGACCCCATATTGTTGTCCTTAATAGCAATGATACATACGTGTCGGTTCCCCTTCTGTCACTGGGATCAAGCACCGTAAGATCGAACCCATCACAAAGCACATCTTCCCATGGCAAGAAAAATCGATCTAGTTGGCCTAACTAAACCAAAGATTCGAAGAAGAAATACGAGGCTATAAGTAATCATGCATATAAGAGATCAAAAGACTCAAATAACTTTCATGGATAAAAACATAGATCTGATCATAAACTCAAAGTTCATCGGATCCCAACAAACACACCGCAAAAAGAGTTACATGAAATAGATCTCTAAGAGACCATTGTATTGAGAATCAAAAGAGAGAGAGGAAGCCATCTAGCTACTAAGTACGGACCCATAGGTCTACAATGAACTACTCATGCATCATCGGAGAGGCACCAATGAGGATGACGAACCCCTCCATGATGTTGTCTAGATTGGATCTAGTGGTTCTGGAACTTGCGGCGGCTGGAATTGATTTTCGTCGACTCCCCTAGGGTTTTTGGAATATTGGGGTATTTATAGAGCAAAGAGGCGGTGCGGGAGGCCACCGAGGTGGGCACAACCCACCTGGGCGCGCCTGGTGGGTTGTGCTCCCCTCGGAGCTCCCCTCTAGTACTTTCTTGGCCCAACACGTGTCTTCTGTTCCAGAAAAATCACCAAAAAGTTTAGCTGCGTTTGGACTCCGCTTGGTATTGATTTTCTGTGAAGTAAAAAACAAGCAAAAAATAGCAACTGGCACTGGGCACTATGTCAATGGGTTAGTCCCAAAAAAGATTGTAAAACATCCATGAATGATAATGTAACAACATGGAACAATGAAAAATTATAGATACATTGGAGACGTATCAGCTGCCATTCCTCTTGATGATAGTGTGCCACCAGATGAGGACATTGCATATGACAAAGAGAACCCGCAGATGTATGTTGTTGTTTTATTTCCTTCAATGAAAGATTTTAGGATGGCTATCAGACAATATGCAATTAAAAGCGAGATTGATATTTGGGGATATAGACTAATAGGAAAAGATATCTTGGCAAATGTAGAGCCAAGGGTTGGCCATGGAGGATTACAGCTAGACTAAGGACTGATGGACAAAGCATAAGGGTACTAACGTTTTATTTAAGCATTGTTATTGTTGCTTTTTTCTATGTTTTTCCTATGTTGTGATGTGCTTCATCTTGTATTGCAGGTTACCAAGATTTCCGTGAAGCACAAGTGCTCCACTATTGGTAGAATCAAAGCAGCATGACATCTGAAGGATGGTAGCATAGAGGACCGTACCCATGCATTATACAGAGTGACCCTACCATTGGATGCAAAGAGTTGTTGGGGCAGTTGGAAGATACATATGGTACAACCATTGAGTATCATACCATGTGGAAAGGCAAAGTTATAGCACAGAAAGAGATTTATGGTAGCATGAGGCAGAGTTTTCAATATTTGTTTAGCTTCAAAGCAGAAGTTGAGAAGAGATCCCTAGGCAGCATTGTAGAGGTGGATATGAAGATGGTTGACGGTATTGTTCACTTTAACCGATTCTTTATGTCTCTTAAGCCTTGCATTGATGGCTGTAAAGCTGGTTGTAGAACATATCTTAGTATGGATTCAACCGCACTCACCGGTAAATGGAGAGGTCACTTAGCAGCTTGTACAACATTAGATGGGCATAGTTGGATGTATCATGTAGCATTTGCATTCATTGGTGAAAGCGATGAAGATTGGACATGGTTCATGTCACAACTAAACAGGGCATTAGGTCATGTTTCCCCTCTATCTATATGCACAGATGCATGTAAAGGTTTAGAGAATGCAGTCAAAAAAATATTCCATCATGCAGATCAAAGAGAGTGTTTTAGGCATCTAATGGCTAACTTCTCAAAAATTTCCAAGGAGATGTGTTTGGCAAAATGTGGCTAGCTGCTAGGGCATATAGGCCACAAGTTTTTAACTACCACATGAATAAAATCCTAGCAGAAGCACCTGATGTGCATGAATATCTCTCAAGGTACCATAGCTTAAAATGGATGAGATGCATGTTTGACCCCTCAATAAAATGTGATTACATCAATAATAACCTTGTCCAGTCTTTTAATGGTTGGATTAAAGATTATAAAGAATTTCCACCTGATGAGCTAGCTGACACTCTTAGAGAGCTAGTCATGAAACTTCGTGAGAAAAGGAGAAAGATTGGAATGAAACTGAAAGGAAAATTTATTCCAGCCATCATCCAACAGATTCATAATAGGACAGGGACTTAAACATTTGGAAGTTGGGAAATCTGGAGTTGCAAGTTTTGAGGTGAGGGACACAAGTAAATACAACTTGCCACATGTTGTGAAAACTGACCAAAGCGAGTGCATGTGCTTGGAGTGGCAGCAGACAGGGAGGACTTGTGAGCATGAAGTTGCTTTCTTGCTGGATAGAAGGAACCCCAAATGGGAGGTTATGTGCATGACTATTTCTTTCTAGAGAAGTTTCGGGCAGCATATGCTGGAGAGGTTCAGCCATTGACAGATAGGTCTCAATGGCCACAAGTACAATTTCCATTTGACATGGAGGCTCCATTAGACAAGAAAAGAGGTTCCTTGCAATTCTTATGTTTCTCAATACATGCAGGATGTTGGCTACGTCGTTGGCTAATGAGGCAACACATGTAGCACCACAACTTGAAGTTGTCGTCACTCCCAATAGGCACATGATCACTATGCCACATAGTCTTCAAGGCAGTCCCAATATTGTGACAAGAAGGATGTTGGCTATGACATTGGCTGATAAGGCGTCGCAACAACCTACCACAACCGTTGAGGACACCATGATTGCATATGACATGGTCTCAAGCTCAAAAGCTTGAAAGTTAACCCCGAAGACAAGCAATTACTGGTGTTATGCTTGATCTTCTCTATACTTTTGGTTGTAGTAGGCATAGCACCCTGCACTTGGGATGTGACATGGCTGCAACTATTGCCTTATGCTTTTGGTTGTAATCGTGGCAGCAACTATTGCTTATGGTAGATGAGATATGGATATGATGTATGGACATGTTAAATGCTTTATCATGCTATGTTCTTTTCATATTGTGTCATGGTATATGAATATTCCATATGGAAATATATGTTTGAATTTGGATAATATGTGCACAAATTTGTCGGAAAGCCAAAAAACAGTCAAAATGTTGTGCAAATTGAGCCAGATTGCTGCCAAAATTTTGACTTTTTTTGAACCATCTAGAAATTTTTGAAAAAATTCCATAAAAAACAAGCATATAAGTGCGCCTAATCCGAGGAAGTTTCATTGAATTTGGACCAGCAGTCACCGGTTCCATGCATTTCAATTATAGTTTAACTAGTTTGCGGGAAAAAATTGAACTAGTTTGACCAAATTTTGATCGAAATTTGAAAGTTGCCAAAATAATTTTAAAAATTTACAGAAAATCATTCATATATGCATGACTAATCTGGGAAAGTTTCATCCAATTCGGATCAACGGTTCCATGCATTTCAACTAGTTTGAGCAAATTTTGACCAAAATTTGACGAGGAGCAGCAGGGGAAGGAGATACTATAGTAGTTGGGGCAGTGGTGGCGGGGTATAAGGTGCAGGAGGGAGCGGCGGTAGCAGGGCAGCAAGGCCGGCGAGGAGCAACGAGGCAAGGGCCGGTGAGGAGCAGTACGAAGGTGTAGGAGAGAGGAGTGGAGCACGAGCTCATCCTTCATGTGTGTTATGTTTGGGGCAAACAGGTACAAGGGCACAATAGTCATCTATTTTGTTCACTTATGTTATCTATTATTTCCAAAGTTTGTTTTTGTGTTGAAAATTGGTAAAAGATCAAAGTCCAAACAAAAGAGTGTCACTAGATCAATTACAAAGTAATGGGTGGCAAATTATCAAAGTCCAAAGAAAGTGGTGGCAAATAATCAACTCCCCCCACTAAATGGGTCGGGCCAGTTCATTGCCCTACGTGTTTACTCGGCAGTTTGAGGCAATGAGAGTTCAATATGAGGAGTTGGCCCTAGGCTGGGCCCGGAACGTTTAGCGGCTCTTGTGGACGTCGGGGCTATGTCTCGTCTGTAGTGAGACTAGCATCCGTCCCGCCCGAAGCTTTCGTGCAGTGCCCACACAAATGGGCCAGCTTAACAGCGTGTTACTCGTTCATTCTTCAGTATGTTCGCTGATATCTTCATTCGTTTTTGCTTGGTTTCTTATTCCTTCTGCAATTCTCTTTTCTTTTTTTGGCCATCATACTTCCTTTTTTTGCTTTCTTTTTCTTCGGTTTATCTTTATTTCTTTCATGGTTTCATTATTTTTCTTTTCTTTTCCTATTTTTCTCCATTTTCTTTGGTTTTTATTAATTTTTCTTGGTTTTCAACAGATTTTTCTAGTTTTTTTATCAGCTTTTCATTCCTTTTGCACTTGTTTCATTGGTTTTTATCTGTGGTGTCTTTTGTTTTTTTTTCGGTTTTCATTTTTTTTCTTTTTCTTTGTTTCTTTTGGTTTTCATTCTACATTTTCTGTATACGCAAAGAACATTTTTCTAATACACGTTTAACATTTCTTAAATACATGGTAAATATTTTTTTCTATACACATTTTGAACAATTTTCAAATGCTTGATTTACATTCTTCAAATACAGTATTAAAATTTTATTCAACACATGGTCAACAGTTTTTCTATAGACACTTAAACATCTCCAAATGTTGGATAAAATATGAAAATACAAAATCAACATTTTATAATGCATGGGAAACATTTTTCTATACATATTTAACATTTTTCGAATGATATATTAACATTTTCCAAATCATTGTTTAATATACAGTTCAAATGCTTGATTAGCCTTTTTAAATACATAATCATATTTTTCATACACATTGTATATTTTTTGTATACATCTTTTATATAAATCATGTGAAACATTTTATTTATACACATTTAACATTTGTTCTATACACATTTAATATTTCCAAATGTTTGATTAACATTTTTCAAGTACTTGTTCCACATTTTTTTCAAAATACTTTATTAACATTTTCAAATAATTGTTTAATACTTTTTAAATACATGATCAACTTTTATTACACACATTTTATATTTTTTGTATACATGAAACCATTTTCTTTATATACATTTAACATTTTTCATATGGCTGGTAACATTTTTTCAATTGTTTTATGTAAAGAGTTTTTGTAATATATATTTTTAAAATATTTGGAAGTACAAACAAAAGTAAAAAAAGAAAGAAAAACCTGAAAAAATATGAAAACAATGAGGCCGTGGCTTCCCGCACGCCTGGGCTGGCCCTTCTGGGAATCCCTTGACGTTGGGCTTCCCTACATCTCGCTTTAAGCGAGACATATGGGCGCCTATAACCGGCAACAAAATCGTTCAAGAACCTTCTAATGTTTCGAAAATGATGTTCTAATCCCGAGCGCATGTGAGCTTTTGCGGACAGTAAAAGGAAAAAAATAAAAAGAAGTTATTTTTTGCGTAAGATTGAGAATTGTTTTGATATATTTCAAAATTTCATCATGAAATGACATTTGTGGAAGACGTGGCAAAATAAAATCGATGCTCCAAGTACGTTTGAAATTAAAATTTTGGATCATAGATTTTGTTTTTTGACCATATATTCCACTAATGTCATCTGGTGATGATATTTTGCGAGCTATCAAAATATTTGTCAGTATTTCACAACAAAAATATCATAATTGTATGAATTTGATTTTTACTTTCTTTTCCTATTCACCCGAGCTCACATGATCTTGGGACTAGAACAGTCACGTCCCTACGCATTTAGTCGAATGTTTGAGGCAATTAGAGTCCAAATAGGAGGATTTAACCCATGGTTGGGCCCAAACCGTTTGGGGGCTTGTGTGGACTTGGGGTAGGATTGACCGGGCCAATAACCTGGAACCCTCTGCCAGTTTAGGGTTGGTTCCCCACAGGTTTTGTTTTCTTTTTTACCTTTCCTGTGTTTTACTTTGAGATTTTCATCCTTTTCCTTTATTATTATTTTTTGGTTTTTACTTGTATCTTCATCGGTTTCTTTGGATATTTATTTTTGTCATCGTCCTTATCTTTTTTTGGTTTTTACGTTATTTTTATTTTCTAAAACACATGTCTTGTTTTTAATTCACATTTTATATTTTCTTGTATTTACGTCCAACATTTTTTATACACATTGAATATTTTAAAACTACATTATGAACATTTTTCAAATATTTGTATGAGTTGTTTTTGAATAGTTATTAAAAAGTTGGCAAATACATGGTGATTACATATCAAAATATTGCAAATTTGTTTTGAAACATTTTTTATTTTCTGTAAACTTTTCTAATAAAAATAAATATTTGTTTTCATATGTGTGAATGTTTTAAAATAACACGAAAGATCGTTTTTAAATTATGCTATTTATTACATTTTATAAATTATTTTAAAACTATTATGCATATATTTTTCAAACATGTGATTATTCTTATAATAGTCATGAATATTTTTGACTGGAACAAAATATATTTTAGAATCAGATAAAATATTTATTTTTAGTATTTATATACATTTTGTGAAAATATCCCACTAATTTTTTGATGCATGAAAGTTTTAATAATATGAATATTATTTATTTAATAGGACAAACATTTTTAAAAAATCGTGGAACAAATATTTTACACCGAATGACCTTTTTCTGTTTCATGATGAATGTTTTGAAAATAATTTAAGTAAATTTAATTTTTAAATATAAGTACTTAATATTTAATAAATATTAGGAAAGGTTAAAAAAACTAACAAAGGAGAAGCATAAAGAAAAACAAACAAACATGCGAAGAACGAAATTAGTGGGCTTGCCAAACAGGCGAAGAACGAAGCTAAGGAGAGACCGCTGCATCTATTGCAGATGCATCCCTCAAAAAAGAAAGAAAAAAAATTGTCGCACATGCTGAGGGACTAGCCTGATTATACCTGAATGGTGCAACTTTTTTTCGAAAATGAGGATGACCCCGGCCTCTGCATCAGGGCGATGCATACAGCCATTTTACAAATTATTCAGCAACACTTTACAAAATAATACATCAATATGTCTGAAGCCACCCAGAGCCGGGCCGGCAAAATCCAAGGCCGACTGCCAAACTCTAGAATGAGCCCTAACTCACTAAAGAAACTACATAAATATAACTATAATAATATAGGGATCATCATATCTTACGTAGCAAATGGGAAATATCAAGAATCGTACATATTCTTGGTTGTATAGTCTTCACTTAAATTACAAAATTCTTTTAGTGTTCTTTGAAATAAAATCTTCAATAATATCCTTACAATCAATCTTCTCCGATACTTCACTCTCAAGTGTTATCGTAGAATAGTGCAGAAAACATCCTAGATACTTATCGTTATGACTTTTCTTAAATGATGTGCCCCTTTCAGAGCCCTCTTGTGCTAAAATATCAATTTGCTTAGAATCAAGGGAATCCCAATTTCTTGGATCAAATATATCAAGATGAACAGAATCACCAACATCCGCAATATGTGAAGTATTCAAATTGCCATCAATATTACTAGCCCCGATGTTATCACAATTTTCTTCACCTCAACATTAATTTATGTCTCTGTTCGGCCATCTCTAGGTCTAGGAGCATTGTCAACATTATTATCATGTGCATTCTCTTGATCAAGTGACTGATTATCGGAGGACACTTGTGGGTTTTTTATAACAAACTTTTCCATATCTCCTTTCTGAGACTGAGTTAAAACCTGGAGTTTTTATTTCTTCACACGCTTTTGGTAACCAGATTCATGTCTTCGATGAAAAGAATGAAACTAGCTACTCCCACAAGATTTTAGCAAAAATATATATAGGCATTAGGGAACGAAATCGGAACCACTCACACTCAAGAATCAAGACCAAGGATTCACGGAATCTCCGGAGATGATGCAACTTTCCCTGTCTTCTTGTGTCGGCTGCCTTTTTTAGGGGTCCTGTGTCGCGTGCCGTTCCATCGTTCCTGGTGCCGCCGCGGGCCCGCCTGCCGATCTAATCTGCCGTTTGCGTCGCTGGGACGCTGGCCTAGCCGTCGCATGAAGAATCGAAGGAAGAGAAGCTTTGGTCGCTCCTCGTCTCAGTCCCAATTTTTTTAGGGAATCTCAATCGCTGGTTGGGGGCTACTGTACGTGAGAAGGAGGTGTCGCAACAGCGATGCGCAGGCGCGCGTCGCTCGAGGACTCCAGTGGCCCAGAGAGGCAGATTGGAAAAGCCAGAGAGCCAAGGCGGCCCATCAATAACAAAAGCCTAAATTTGAGGCCCCAAACAGCTGGGAGCCTTGTGCAGGCACACATGTTGCACCCCCACAGGTCCGGGCCTGAAGCCACAATCGTGGCAGTATCTGTAGCCGCTCCTATCAACTTGATGAAGGGGTGCGTATTGTCCAGGCCGCCTGCCCAGACTTCACATCAAAGCCCAACAACTAAAACCAGAGGCCTTGATACGTCTCCGACGTATCTATAATTTATGAAGTATTCATGCCATGTTTACGACAATTCCATATGATTTTGGTATGATTTCATTAGAACTAACCCGGACTGACGCTGTTTTCAGCAGAACTACCGTGGTGTTATTTTTGTGCAGAAATAAAAATTCTCGGAACGAGCTGAAAATTACCGGAGAATTTTTCTGGAAAATATAAAAAATACTCGAAGAAAAAGATACGAAAGAAGAGTCCCGGGATAACCACAAGGGTGGGGGGCGCCCCCACCCCCTAGGCGCGCCACCCGTCCTTGTGATCTCCTCGTGAGGCCCCCTGACGTGAAACCGACGCCAACCCTTCCTATAAATCCTAAAAACCCCAGAACAGAAGAGAGATCGGGAGTTCCGCCGCCGTAAGCCTCTGTAGCCACGAAAAACCAATCTAGGCCCTCTCTGGCACCCTGCCGGAGGGGGCCATCATCACCAGAGGCCATGGAGGAGGATCCCGGAGGGGGCCATCATCACCATGGAGGCCAAGGACCAGAGGAAGAACCTCTCCTCATCTAGGGGGGAGGCCATGGAGGAGGAAGCACAAGGGGGAAAACCTCTCCCCCTCTCTTTCGACGGCGCCGGAGTGCCACCAAGGGAACCATCACCGCGGTGATCGTCTTCATCAACATCACCATCTTCATCACCATCCTCATCTCTTTTACGTGAACATGGTGCTTTATGCCACATATTATGATCCAATGATGTGTTGCCATCTTATGATGTTTTGAGTAGATTTCTTTTGTCCTATGGGTCGATTGATGATCGTGATTGGTTTGAGTTGCATGTTTTATTATTGGTGTTGCCCTATGGTGCCCTCCGTGTCGCGCAAGCGTGAGGGATCCCCGATGTAGGGTTTGCAATATGTTCATGGTTTGCTTATTGTCTGTGTTGAGTGAGTGACTGAAACACAAACACGGGTAAGCGGGTCATGGCGTATAGGAATAAAGGGGACTTGATACTTTAATACTATGGTTGGGTTTTACCTTAATGATCTTTAATAGTTGCGGATGCTTGCTAGAGTTCCAATTATAAGTGCATATAATCCAAGAAGAGAAAGTATGTTAGCTTATGCCTCTCCCTCATATGAAATTGCAATAATGATTACCGATCTTGTTAACAATTTCCTAGGACAATTCCGCACACCGACCCATCATTATTCCACATCCGCTCTTTATAATATATAGTAATATATTCTAATTTTATATTAACAGCACCTACTTTTATATTTTAGTTCTCCGATATCATGCAAAGTTATCCTCTTCATACACACAACTTAGTTTTATTTATATCAGTGGCAGATAGGACTTGAGAGAATATTGATCTTACCTTTAGCTCCTTGTGGGTTCGACACTCCATACTTATCACTTCCACCTTTGGAAAGTGCTATGATGATTCCTTGCACTTGAGGATTATCAAGCTCTTTTCTGGCGCCGTTGCCAGGGAGCAATAGCGTGGGGTTGATTTTTCGTGTATGCTGGTTTGCTTTCTTCACTAAGTAGATTTTGTTTTCCCATTTGTTTTTGTTTAGTTGTGGGTGAAACAAACAAAAAAATTAGAAGAATGCAAAATACAAAAAAAAATTACTTGCCTCTTATGCTTAAAAACATTTTCAAAAAGAGAAGTGATTGGAAGGTTGTGCATTTGAGAAGTGAGGGTCGACCTTGAACACTTGTGTTCATGCTCATGGAAACAATGTAGAATTTTTCATGGAAGTTTCTCAAAAATAAATATCCCCTTGTATATATTCATTCTATTATAAAAATAATGTGCCAAGGTTTGGCTTTAGAATGTTTAAATTGCTTGTTTGGTGTGTGCAGCAGAAAAACACAAATTTGGCTGTAGTGTTTGAATTCTTATTTTTTACTGGAGCATGATAAAATCTTGAATTTTTTACACATTACTGTTCTGCAAATGGTTTAGATTTTTCTATTTTTTCAGAATTTTTGAAGTTACAGAAGTATACGAGAGAACCAGATTGCTACAGACTGTCATGTTCTTAACAGATTCTGTTTTCTTTGTGTTGTTCGCTTATTTTGATGAATCTATGGGTTGTATCGGGGGGTATGAACCATGGTGAAGTTGTAATAAAGTAGATATAATGCTAATATGAAATTGGAATGAGTTTACAACAGTACCTAGAGGTAGTGATTTGCTTTATTATACTAACGGATCTCACAAAGTTTTTTTGTTGAGTTTTGTGTGGATGAAGTGTTCGAAGAACGAGGGGTTACCGATATGAGAAGAATAAGGAGAGGCAAGAATTCAAGCTTGGGGATGCCCAAGGCACCCCAAGTAAATATTTCAAGGATAGCACCTAAGCTTGGGGATGCCCCTGTTGGCATCCCATCTTTCTTCTTCAACAATTATCAGTATACCTTGGTTTTTGTTTTGTTCACATGACGTGCGTCTTTTGTGTCTATTCGTCTTTTCTTTTCCTATTTGCTCCATGCTAGTATGAGATAGTCCCTTCATTGATTTATAGAATGCTTCATGTGCTTCACTTAAATATTTTGAGTATGGCTTTATAGAATGCTTCGTGTGCTTCACTTATATATTTTGAGCTTGGATATTGATAAATATATATTATTTGTAGAATGCTCTATGAACTTCACTTATATCTTTTAGAGTATGAATAAAATTATCATTGAAAGTGGGTTTGGAAGAGTGTCAACTTTAGATAATAATTATCCCACTATTTTGGAGGATGTTGAATTTTATTATGATAAAAGTGGATTTGGAGAAGTCATCACTTTATTTAGTGATGATTCCACTATTTCGGAAGAGGCTCCAATTGATTATGAGAACACATTTGCTATATATGATAATTATTGTGATGACATGTATGCTATAAAGAGTAATGATAACCATGAAACTTGTCATCTTGATTTTAATTTTTCAAACCCATAATAGTTATTTTGTTGAGTTTGCTCCCACTACTATTCATGAGAATAAATTTTCTTATGGGGAGAGTAGTAAAATTTCTATGCTTGTAGATCATGAAAAGAATGCTTTGTGTGATAGCTATATTGTTGACTTTATTCATGATGCTACTGAAAATTATTATGAGGGAGGAATATATGCTTGAAGGAGTTGCAATAATATCAAGTTTCCTCTCTATGTGTTGAAATTTTTGAAGTTATTCTTGTTTTGCCTTCCTATGCTAGGAGATTCTTGTTCCCATAAGTTGTTTGCTCACGAAATCCCTATGCATAGGAAGTGTGTTAGACTTAAATGTGCTAGTCATATTCTTCATGATGCTCCCATTATGTTTCAATTCTTATCTTTTATGTTAGCATCATTGAAATCATCATGCCTAGCTAAAAAGGCATTAAAGAAAAGCGCTTGTTGGGAGACAACCCAATACTTATACCTACTGTTTTTATGTGTCCACGTGATTAAGCTACTGTAGTAATCATGTTTTATAGCTTTAGTTTCAATAAAGTGCCAACTAAAGACCTTTGGGATAGCTTACGGTGATAGTTGATTTGATCTTGCTGAAAAAAAGAAACTTATGCGCTTAGTCTCAGAATTTTTAAAAATCACAGGAGCGTCGAAAAATTCTGATTTTTTTTACAGTAGATTGATATACAAATTGCTTATGTCGTCCTAATGTTTCAGGATTTTTTGAGTAACATAAGTATGGTTATTATTCAGATTATTATAGACTGTTCTGTTTTTGACAGATTCTGTTTCCAATGCATAGTTTGCTTGTTTTCTAGTTTCCATGGCTTATATTGCTCAATATAAATTGTAGAAATGATATGGTACAGTAGGCATTGTGTGAGAACAATTATGAATCTTCTTGAGAGTACCAAAGTGAATGATTTGTCTTTATCATACTAACCCATCTCACGAAGTTTCGTTAAGTTTTGTGTGATTGAAATTTTTAAGTTTTGGATGAGATATCGATACAAGGAGAATAAGGAGTGGAAAGATCCTAAGCTTGGGGATTCCCAAGGCACCCCAAGGTAATATTCAAGAAAGACTCAAGGGCCTAAGCTTGGGGATGCCCCGGAAGGCATCCCATCTTTCGTCTTCAAAACCATCGGTATACCTTACTCGGAGCTATATTTTTATTCGTCACATGATATGTGTTTTGCTTGGAGCGTATTTTCATTTTACTTGCTGCTTGAATAAAATCATTGGATCTGAAATCTTGAATGAGAGAGAGTCCTCCCATGGCTAGTTAATTATTTGACTACTCATTGTTCTTCACTTATATCTTTTTGGAGCAGTTTGTCATTTACTCACGTGATTCACTTATATCCTATGAATAATGATTGGATGAATTGAATATCATATATCTGAAATTATATAAGCTTCATACGCTTATCCCATGGGGAGTAATGACTTCACTTATAAGAAGTATAGGTGGTAAAATTTATTGAAAGTTAGCAAACTCAACATTGGTCACTTGAACTATTCATGAAAGAATATTGAAGGAAGAGATATTTCACATATAAATATACTATCTTAGACATCTTTTGTAATTGTGAGCACTCATTAACATATGACATGCTAAAAAGTTGACGTTGTACAAGGAAGACAACATAATGAGTTATGTTTTCTTATATCCGAGTAGAAGTTATATTGTCATGGATCATCTAACATGTTGAGCTTGCCTTTCCCTCTCATGCTAGCCAAATTCTTTGCACCAAGTAGAGATAACTTGTGCTTCCAAACATCCCTTAAACTAGTTTTGCCATGAGAGTCCACCGTACCTACCTATGGATTGAGTAAGATCCTTCAAGTAAGTTGTCATCGGTGCAAGCAATAAAAATTGCTCTCTAAATATGTATGATCTATTAGTGTGAAGAAAATTAGCTTTATACGAACTTGTGATATGGAAGAAATAAAAGCGATGGACTGCATAATAAAGGTCTTTATCACAAGCGGCAATATAAAGTGACGTTCCTTTACATTAAGATTTTGTGCATCCAACCATAAAAGCGCATGACAACCTCTGCTTCCCTCTGCGAAGGGCCTATCTTTTACTTTTATCTTCTACCCCTATACAAGAGTCATGGTGATCATCGCCTTTCCTTTTTACACTTTTTCCTTTGGCAAGCACTATGTGTTGGAGCAATCCGGATATTTATATCCACTCGGATGTAGGTTTTCATAAAGTATTATTGTTGACATTACCCTTGAGGTAAAAGGTTGGGAGGCGAAACTATAAGTCCCTATCTTTCTCTGTGTCCGATTAAAACTTTGAACCCATAAATATCACGTGAGTGTTAGCAATTGTGAAAGATTAAATGATAGTTGAGTATGTGGAATTTGCTAAATCAAAGCTCTTACATAGACCCTTCCTGAAAATAAGATGAATTGAAATTGTTTGATGACTAAGAACATGATTTGTTAATTTTCAAGAAAGTTTATGGTCTATACTTTAATATGTGAATAGCTCGTTACTTGATCATGAGAAGTTTTATGAGATAAGCTACTGTTTATGATATATAATGATGCTAAAAAAGTGTTTGGAACTTTCATTGATCAAACTTGTGCACTTGATAGCATTCACACTTCATAAATTATTTCTTTTATCATTTACCTACTCGAGGACGAGCAGGAATTATGCTTGGGGATGCTGATATGTCTCTGACGTATCTATAATTTATGAAGTATGCATGCCATGTTTACAACAATTCCATATGATTTTGGTATGATTTGATTAGAACTAACCCGGACTGACGCTGTTTTTAGCAGAACTACCGTGGTGTTGTTTTTGTGCAGAAATAAAATTTGTCGGAACGAGCTGAAAATTAACGGAGAATTTTTCAGAAAAATATAAAAAATACTAGAAGAAAAAGATACGGAAGAAGAGTCGCGGGCTAACCACAAGGGTGGGGGTGCCCCCACCCCCCTAGGGCGCGCCACCCGTCCTTGTGATCGCCTTGTGGGGCCCCTGACGTGAAACCGACGCCAACCCTTCCTATAAATCCTAAAAACCGCAGAACAGAAGAGAGATCGGGAGTTCCGCCGCCGTAAGCCTCTGTAGCCACGAAAAACCAATCTAGGCCCTCTCGGGCACCCTGCCGGAGGGGGCCATCATCACCGGAGGCCATGGAGGAGGATCCCAGGGGGGCCATCATCGCCATGGAGGCCAAGGACCAGAGGGAGAACCTCGCCCCATCTAGGGGGAGGCCATGGAGGAGGAAGCACAAGGGGGAGAACCTCTCCCCCTCTCTTTCGGTGGCGTCGTGGTGCCACCGGGGGAACCATCGCCGCGGTGATCGTCTTCATCAACATCACCATCTTCATCACCATCCTCATCTTTTTTACGCGGTCCACTCTCCCACACCCCGCTGTAATCCCCCACTTGAACATGGTGCTTTATGCCACATATTATGATCCAATGATGTGTTGCCATCTTATGATGTTTTGAGTAGATTTCTTTTGTCCTATGGGTTGATTGATGATCGTGATTGGTTTGAGTTGCATGTTTTATTATTGGTGTTGTCCTATGGTGCCCTCCGTGTCGCGCAAGCGTGAGGGATCCCCGTTGTAGGGTTTGCAATATGTTCATGGTTTGCTTATTGTCTGCGTTGCATGAGCGACTGAAACATAAACACGGGTAAGTGGGTCATGGCGTGTGGGAATAAAGGGGACTTGATACTTTAATGCTATGGTTGGGTTTTACCTTAATGATCTTTAGTAGTTGTGGATGCTTGCTAGAGTTTCAATCATAAGTGCATATGATCCAAGAAGAGGAAGTATGTTAGCTTACGCCTCTCCCTCATATGAAATTGCAATAATGATTACCGATCTTGTTAACAATTGCCTAGGACAATTCCGCACACCGACCCATCATTATTCCACACTCGCTATTTATAATATATAGTAATATATTCTAATTTTATATTAACAACACCTACTTTTATATTTTAGTTCTCCGATATCATGCAAAGTTATCCTCTTCATACCCACAACGTAGTTTTATTTCTCGTTTCTGGTTGGAAGCAAACGTTCGATGTACGTAGAGTCGTATCAGTGGCAAATAGGACTTGAGAGAATATTGGTCTTACCTTTAGCTTCTTGTGGGTTCAACACTCCATACTTATCACTTCCACCTTTGGAAAGTGCTACGATGATTCCTTGCACTTGAGGATTATCAGGCCTCAACCAAGTCGCAATCGTCGAGTCTGGGGCACACACCGGTCCAGCACACTCTCAGCGCGCACCACATGCACATGCTGCACAGGTCCTCGCCACCGTCTTTCACCGATACATCTACAGAGTAGGTACCGACGCACCAACCTTGCCAGGCCTGCCGTCGATGCCACCGCGACACCACACAACGCCACCTCCCTATGCACGTCCATCATCACGCATTTGTCGCCGAGTGAATGGTGCAACTTTGGTGTTCCCTTCATTTGTCTATGCACATGACGTTTCTTAGGGAAGAAACAATTCTATGCACGTGTTGTGTTGATGCCAATATTGTGTCTCGTTTCAATAAAAGATCCTTATACTATAAAAACATAATATCAACTCTAGCAAAGTAGCCATATTGGCAGCTTCATATCATATGGAGCTAGAGGCTGTCGAGGTAAAGCACAAAGTCACAGTCGCCATATTTAGTTGTCCTCATATCGTGGAGCCCATTTGTTAATGGGACATCCTTTTTTTTTTACCTTCCTTACCATCCCACGTGAGACGGGGGCCACGTGAAGTTTCCTACCAGCCACACACAACTAACATATGGAGCGCACTCAAATATGCAGGTTCGGACACCGGATATGGAGGGTGCTCCATTAGTTACACTGATGTGGCACAGGATATCGACTCTGCTACAGTTTTTTTTCCCCATAATCGCCATATCGGTGATTATGGCGATTTCCTCAATATGACGAGGCTCTAAGAAGATGTGTTGTGACTTGAACGTAACTCGGATGGTTCGTTTTCTTGTGGTGGAACTAACTCACCTGGATACAAATGGTAGACTTGGAAAGTGTGCTCGCATTTTTTATATATATATTTCAGGCTTCAGTGATGTTAGTTTTAGTGGGAGACGAATTTCCCGTCAACTACAAGACTTGCAGTGGCTTCCTAAATAGAGGTGTTCATACGGATAGGACATGTGCTCATGAAGGTGAGCATACGTGCATGTATCACGTGGCCGCTGTCTGGAGCTCGACCTTTAGTCTCGGTTGGTAACACCAACCGGAACAAAAGGATTTTTTTGAATTTTTTTCCTGATTTTCAAAATTTTGAATTATTTGACAATTTATTCTCTAATCACTGCTCAATTTAATCTCTAATCACCCCTCATTATTCCAAATCGTCTAACTTCCCGGTTGGTCACCCATCCTCTCACTACTCCAGCCTGAGCACGCTTAACTTCTGAGTTCTATTCCCCCTTGTTTCCAAGTCTACATTTGTTGTTTTTCTAACAATAGTAAGCTGTCAATCCTATTAACCCTCAGGAGTTTCGCTTGAGCATGAAGTCACACGTTTCACTGTTTGATTTTGAAACTATTATTCTAAAAAACAATAATTATTTAGTAACACTAATATTTCTTGAATAAGTAGTTTGACCAGATTTGACCAAAATTCAAAAAAACTGAAATAATTATTTAGTAACACTAATATTCTTGAATAATTATTTAGTAAGACTAATATTTCTTGAATAAGTAGGTTGACCACAGTTCGACCAGATTTAACCAAAATTCAAAAAAAATAATGAAATTTGAGCATAACTTTTTTTCCTTTTAGAATTTGAGGATTCAAAAAATTTGCAAAACGTCCTATGGACGTCAAAATCGGATGCGGATTTTCGTGCTGAACATTTTGATATATTATACGTTTTTTTCGACATCGTATGCAAAAGATATAGTCGTTTTACTTTTTCATATAACTTTTTTGCAAAACATGTCCAAATTTAAGTTTTTTAATTTTCCTAACTAGTAGATGTAGTAACAAAACTACATCTCGAAGGATTTTGAAGTTTGTACCATTTTCTTTTGTTTTTTTTTCAAAACTAAAATGGCGATACACTGAACCCCTTTAGTCCCGGTTTGAGACATGAACCGAGACTAGAGGTCCCATTTGAATCGGGACTAATGCCTTCCCGACGCCCTAGCCGCTCGAACCGGGACTAATGCTCACATTAGTCCCGGTTCGTAATGCAACCGGCACTAAAGGGTGCAGTGAGCTTGGACCAAAGCCCTGTTTTCTACTAGTGTATGTGAGCATTTGCATTTGTACTATGCTTCTAAAAATGTTTTTCTTCTGCAGTACCTCGATGTAAAATAAGCGTGAAAGAGGTTTAAGAATCTATGTTCTTTTTATAAGGGCCAAAATCACTTACACAAAAAAGATCGGTTAACAACGGACAAGCTTAAAGCAACTGTAAATGATCCTTGTTTTTGTTAACCGGTGCTCAATGGTCTATAAAGCCTAGTAATGTTTTGGGTGATTGTAAGCATGTGGGATCGAGTAGAAATCACCCTGCCAGTGCCAGTACCCATGATTTTGGGGATTAAAACTTCGGGTGTTCCTTTTTAGAGATTAGGTCTAGAGTTACCTCTTGGTCTATACGGCACATGCCTATATTCACTGCTAGATTTCCAAGGAGCCGAACATGCACGCAACTACATTTTCTACATTCATGATTCCAGAACCATATGCTTGAGTTTGCCGACCAAAGCCGGCGGCCGGTGGCGTTTGAGACAAAACAATATTAAACGGATAGCCGTTGCCGTTGATCGCCCTAGCTACCTATTAAACTAGTATCGGTGTGGCTACTTAACAAAACAATATATATGCTTGAGTATATACTACTACTACTTTCTTGAACTAGACCGGCCACTTGGGAATCATGGTTGAGTATGATACCGGCCGGTCTCCAATTTAGAACCTGGTTATTTCCTCTTCTCTGCGTGTATGCATCTGATCCAAGGGGGAAAGAGAGAAAGATATGAGTGGATTCCATTTGACTATTTCGAGTTGCTAAAGCTCGATCCAGATATAATCTAAACCTCCAAACTCCAAGGTACATGCACATTCCCTACACCCATGTTGAACTGATCAACTGAACAGTGGTGCTAATGCCTGAATCTTTCCTTGGTTCTCATATAAACTTAACCGTATTTTACATCAACATTTCCTTCAAGGCTCCAACTTGAGCACATGACAACACGTCAAAAGAAAGTTTTGCTTCTAGCCAGGGGCGGAGCCAGGCCGGCAGCAGGCCCGGGCCGCCTTTGAGAACTATAGCATTGCAGCTACAGTAAACACTAAGTCACCAAAGGATTTCGGCCTCATCGCCCCAAGCCCAGGTCCTGTCTCCGCCCCCCGCTTCTAGCCATACACTCCCAACATGTAGAAAATGAGCAGAGACGCATGTAAGAAACCTACAATGAATTAAATGTAGAGCCAGTGGCGGATCTACAGAAAAGTAGTTGGGCGGGCCAAGGTGGGTCAAACTGAAGGAGAAACATTTTTCTCTCTCTTAAAAAGCCTAGTTTTTCTCTACTCTTCACAGTTTTGGCCATGAGCTGGCCGGGCCACGGCCCATTTGGCCTTGTTGTAGCTCCGCGAGTGTGTAGCGGGCTCGGCAACAGCAGCAAGGGTTTGGAATGGCGATGGGCAATGGATGATGGGTTATAACAGGTCGCATACACAACAACACTAACCGGCGAAAAAACCATAGGATCACATTTAGATGAACAACGCAGACGGGGAAAATATAGTAGCTGGTCAGTAACAATTAACCTTCGGTCTAGTTTGGTCATCAGAACACACAATCACTAATCTGTCTGCTTTAGATCGGTCTATGATAAGCATCTAGACGAGCCTAAGAATCCATATCACTTACACCTCTGGAGTCGCCAGAGTACTAAGGCTCATCACTGACGCATGGTAACGGGCTGGTCAATGATAAGGGGTTAGTGAAATTCGGATCTAAAGTAGTGCTAGCGTGCTAGAAAAACTGTTACAATGGGCATATACAAAACGGACATGCAAGCAGATCGTCGTATACTTGTCAGACCATGGGAAGTGGCATACTCGCTGAGGAGTGTAGCCTCGGCTACATTGCCAACCCAAAAATGTGCAGCTGATCCGTTAACACAAAATGACTTCCCTAGGGCATCTCCAAACGAGACCCTCAAACCTCTGGTATATGTCCGAATTATGGTGTCCGAACCATTTGCATTAACTTTTATCATCCAATGAGGACCCTCATCGGTCCGGGAATAGTTCGGACTTCCGGTTTCCGGCAAATCTGAGACAAACTTTGGGGAGCTATACCGGAGTCCGGACATGCAATTGACCAACAAAAAGCCCCTACATGATTGTCCTTTTTTTTCTCCTCTTCACATGTATGGTCCCCTTCTCCTCTCTCTTCTCCCAACCAAATACCACATCACAATATTCCACCACATGCATGGTCCCCCTCTACTCACTCTCCCCCCAACCGGATTAATTTGTGAATAGCTTTGGGTGGTTCCCTGAAAGTGCAACTAATTCCCGGGTGGTTTTGGTAATTAATAACAACATATATCTCATTAAACTAATATCCATTCAAGTTAAAGATTTTAGGAAGTTCAATGATTGGCATGGCAAGGACTAGTGATTGTGGACCCCTCAAAATGCTAAGGACGTGGATTGGCAAAAGCTCAAGACTCTGTTAAGTGATCCAAGATCACATTGAGTCCATAGGAAAGCCAATACTATTAAAAGGGGATGAGGTTTTGATGATGATCTGGTTGCTCAAGTGCTTAGTGATATTGCTCCAAAACCCTCAGTCACTTTCTCTATCCAAATATGTCCAAAACCCTTGAAGCCAACTCGGTCCCACCGAATCTTACCTATCCGGACCCACCGAGTTCATCTGGACACTTCCACAGCCAAACCTAACAAATCGAATCCACCGATATGGATCTCGGTCCCACCGAGATGGCTTTGCCAACTCTCTATCATCTGTTGCAATTATTTTGGTCTTATCGAGTTTTGCAATCGGTGCCATCGAGATGGCTTGCCAACCTTCTGTTGCCTTGTTGCTTTATTTCGGTCTTACTGAGATGATGCAATCAGTGCCACTGAAGTGAGGTTTTTCCCTACCATTGCACATTGGTCGCTCCGAGATGTTTCCATTCGGTCCCACCGAGACCTCCAACGTTCATATATTTACACAAGTCGGTGCCAGCGAGAATCCTGATCGGTGCCACCGAGTTGGGTCAAATGTGTGTAACGGTTGGATTTCGTGTGAAGGCTATATATACCCCTTCACCCCCTATTACTTGGTAAGAGAGCCATCAGAACGTGACTATACACTTCCACCATTCATTTTCTGAGGGAGAACCACCTACTAATGTGTTAAGATCAAGAGATTCCATTCCAACCATTTGAACCTTGATTTCTCGCCTTCACCAAGTTGCTTTCCACTCAAATCCTTCTTCCACCATTGCCAAATATGTGTGTGTGTGAGAGAGAGAGAGTTGAGTGTTGGGGAGACTATAATTTGAAGCACAAGAGCAAGGACTTCATCATCTACACACCATCTATTACCTTTTAGAGAGTGATGTCTCCTAGATTGGTTAGGTGTCGCTTGGGAGCCTCCAACATGATGTAGAGTTGAACCAAGAAGTTTGTAAGGGCAAGGAGTCACCTACTTCGTGAAGATCTACCCGAGTGATCAGGCTAGTTCTTAGTGGATGGAAGCCATTGTGGACTATACAAAGTTGCTTCTTCGTGGACCCTTCATGGCTGGAGCCCTCTGTGGACTCGCGCAACCGTTACCCTCCGTGGGTTGAAGTCTCCATCAACGTGGACGTACGATAGCACCACCTATCGGAACCATGCCAAAAATCATCATGTCTTCATTGCGTTTGAAATCTCCAAACCCCTCCTTTACTTACGTGTGCAATGTTTTACTTTCCGCTTCTATACTCTTATAATTGCATGTGTAGGGTGATACTTGACTTGTCAGAATTGCTAAAATTTGCCTACAACTAAAATCGGGGAAAAGTTAGGTTTAATTTGGTCAAGTAGTCTAATCACCCCCATCTAGACATACTTCCGATCCTACACTCCCTCCCGCATCATGTCCATGGACCACGTCCGGACATGAAATGGACATTTGTTGTGTCCATTTGTGGGTCAGCTTTGGAGATGCCCTTAAGGGCACTCGACATCCTTTGAGGGGTGTAGCTTTGGACATAAATCGCTCGCGTTAAAGAAGTTTAGGCCACCGTTTGAGTGAGCTCTTACTTCATAAATGGCTTACAAATGATCCATGTGTGGCTTTTTTAGGCACTTGGTCTTGTACAAATAACCAATGATACCCTTGTCGGAGAAGGGGAAATGTGTATAATAATACTCCCATCCTAAAATAAGTGTCTCAACTTTAATACAATCTGTACTAAAGTTAGTACAAAGTTGAGACACATATTTTAGGGCGGAGGGAGTATATTTTACAGAAGTCCAAAGTACACCTTACCAAACAGAAAACATGGCAAAGTTGCCTTATTTTCTACATGCAATTGTTTCATGAAGAGGGGGTGACCCTGTTCCATCGGGGTTGGTTTCCCTGGGTTTGATAAGCTTCATTCGCCTTCAAGGGCTTCTTGCCCGTTGGGTTGCTTTTACATGAGACTTTACTTTCCTTTTATGCCTTCAGTTTCTTTGCTTCCTTATATTTGGACTTCCTTACTGGAGAGAGTCTGGAGCCCTCTAATTGAGTGAAAATAAATTTTCCCTTACAACATTAACACAGGTACATGTCATAAGAATGAAGAACGATCCCATGTTTAACTCCTTACTTAAACTGGAGAATGGTTAGTTTGGATATAATACATGTTGAGTGGTCTAGCTAAATGTGTAATGTAGCACATTCGAAGCAATGAAGGAAATATGCCCTAGAGGCAATAATAAAGTTGTTATTTATATTTCCTTATATCATGATAAATGTTTATTATTCATGCTAGAATTGTATTAACCGGAAACTTAGTACATGTGTGAATACATAGACAAACATAATGTCACTAGTATGCCTCTACTTGACTAGCTCGTTGAATCAAAGATGGTTAAAGTTTCCTAGCCATAGACATGAGTTGTCATTTGATTAACGGGATCACATAATTAAAGAATGATGTGATTGACTTGACCCATTCCGTTAGCCTAGAACTTGATCGTTTAGTTTATTTGCTATTGCTTTCTTCTTGACTTATACATGTTCCTATGACTATGAGATTATGCAACTCCCGAATACCGGAGGAACACTTTGTGTGCTACCAAACGTGACAACGTAACTGGGTGATTATAAAGGTGCTCTACAGGTGTCTCCGATGGTGTTTGTTGAGTTGGCATAGATCGAGATTAGGATTTGTCACTTCGATTGTCGGAGAGGTATCTCTGGGGCCTCTCGGTAATGCACGTCACTATAAGCCTTGCAAGCAATGTGACTAATGAGTTAGTTGCGGGATGATGCATTACGGAATGAGTAAAGAGACTTGCCGGTAACGAGATTGAACTAGGTATTGAGATACCGACGATCGAATCTCGGGCAAGTAACATACCGATGACAAAGGGAACAACGTATGTTGTTATGCGGTTTGACCGATAAAGATCTTCGTAGAATATGTAAGAACCAATATGAGCATCCAGGTTCCGCTATTGGTTATTGACCGGAGATGAGTCTCGGTCATGTCTACATAGTTCTCGAACCCGTAGGGTCACTACTAGGGAAAACCCTAGTAGTAGCGCTTGAAATATGCATAGTAGTAGCGCTGGTCCCAGCGCTACCACTAAGGCGCTACAGCTAACTAGTAGCAGTAGGGCTGGAAAGGGAGCGCTACTGCTATACCTAGTTAACAGTAGCACTCTCCTTTGGGCAGCGCTACTACTACTTGTAAGTAGCAGTAGCGCTTGTTCTAAAAAGCGCTACTGATAAATTTTCCTGTATTTTTAAAAATGTAGCTTATTTTCATTGTGTGGTTTTATATACAGTACTTTCATCATATGATTTTATGACCATGATTACTTATTATACATAACAGTGGGTGAAATGAATGTGGAGTAGATTCAAGTGGAAGCAATTAGTTTGGATTAGTAGTAATTTTGAAGTGCACCACATGTTGCCTCCACTTGAATCTACTCCACGTTCATTTCACCCACCGTTATATATAATAAGTAATCATGCTCATATAACAACTTAGCATCATGCATCATCGATCATAATAATAAATAACTCATCATTGGTATCATAATAACAAGTCATACTCATCATCGTCGATCATACAACTTCTACTCGATACCACATCATCATCATAGTCATCTAACCAATCCTAGTTGTTCTTAGCACATGATCATGAGTATTATTAAGTAGGACCTACTACCTTCTCTTAGGTAAAATAGCATTAAACAAGATAGGCCCTGACTCTCCATTGTGGAGAATGGAGATTATCCTGTCTTCAATTCTTGCCTTTCGCACAATGTTGCTTCCAAGTACCTCCTTACGACTGTCCATACATTTTTTCCACTCTTTGATTTTCATGTCTCCACTTCTTTTAGAAATCTGATATGGACAGGTGAGATTCGTAGGATGACCTGGCCGTATGTTCAAAACATCAAGGCGACCATTCTGATACATCAGATGAGGCACACACTCATTCGGGATTTTCTATTGAAAAACATATTAATAACTTCGTAGTTAGCAATGTAGTTAAGTTTTAAAAGAATTTATGCAAAAGATACATGGATGTAGTAATACTAAAAAATCCTGCCATAGCACCTCCATGGATGTTACCGTAGTTCAACACGTGCACTAGTGGAACGTATTGACCATAATGTGGAGGAGTTTTATAATAGATATTGTAATTCTCAAGATCAGTACAAAATGCGACCAGATGATTTTTCTCCTGATAAGTTAACTCAGAGCCATCGGTGTAGTACGTTCTGTCTACCATGTTCCGCACATTGTTTGAACAATGAAAATAAGCTGTCAATGGAAATAAGCTGTCAACTATTTTGAAATGAACAATATAAATTAGTTAATAACTATGTTTGAGAAACTCACATAGCGGTAGAACTGGAAGCGTATCAACAAGGACCCAAATGTCCATATTGTCTTGGTCGATGTCAGGATCACCAAGATCCATGGTGACAAGCATACCCTCATAAAAACCATACATCTTGCAAAGTGCTTCCCAATTTTTGCAACCAAAATGGGTTACGCTCTCAGAATTATACAGATTTACTTCAAAACCCATACCATGATGAGTCCTTAGGTAAATTTTCTTTGTTTCTAAAATTTCATGGTCTTCAAAATCCATCCTCTCCAAGACATAGCGTCTTGCATGGCATGGGATAGCTACTCGAATTGTAAAAGATGAAAATTACACTTTGAAATAGTTGAAGTCATGCTTAATTACGAAAAAAACACTTGTCGTTGTTGCGTACCGTTTCAACATCGAAGGGCTCCTCGAGCTTAATGCTGAAGTGCCGATCTTCGTCCAGGTGAGGCCTGTCGCACAGACCTCGATCGTCGTGCCACCAGCTGCACTCCCCCGGGAGACTTTCGTCGTCCGATGATGACATTTCCTACGTTCATAATTCAAAGATTAAACTTGTACAATTCAATATATGTACTACAAAAATTAAATTAGATCATTATTATTCATCACGGGTTGACTATCGGCCTGTTGAGTCTTTTTTCTTGAAAACTCTCAGCTCGCGTGGTGTATACATTCGACCGTTGGTGATGGTAGCTCCTCCTTTCATTCCCGAGTGCATTACACCAAAATGTCTAGCACACGGGAACAAAGGAGAAGCGACCCTCACGACAACAGTCGGGATTTTTCGTCCTCTCATATGTGGTGGAGACTCTCACACACTGATTCCTCTCTGACATTTGCGACCGTCGGTGATGGTCGTTACTCCTTCCCCTAGTGCATAACAAAGGTTTAGCACCCGGAGAAGAAGGAGAAACGACCCCCACGACAACAGTCGGGCTTCTTCGTCCTCTCTCATATATGGTGGATACACTCCCTCACTGATTTTTCGACCTTCGGTGATGGAGCCTCGACAGACTTAAAGTCAACCCGAAATGTCGTTTAATTATTTTTCGAGAAAATCCAGGCCACTCGATATTTCCTACATATTCTAGCACAAGTCATGCCAGAATTCACGGAAAAATACGGCATGACCTTCGCTAAAAAAGGACATATCGAGCGCCTGAAATTTGCCGGAACGGAAATTAATCAACACTCCGGCAAAACATAGGCCACTATAGGAGGTGTAACCTGCAAACATGGCCGGCCACTTGGGCAAGCACATATCCTATTTGAGCAACACAAGATATACATGTTTATATCTACATCATATGAGCATTCAATAAGCAAAACCAAATCGTAAAATAAATTATTATTCAAATTAGCATGCATTCAATAAGCAAAACTACATCATCTCTTGCGTCCGTACATCGTCGAATATTATCACTAATACACCTCGAATAGTATCATATATATAGCATCGCTAATACAGCTAGAACCGTAGCGCCCGACGGGTATCGGCGCGGGCGGTGGACACCCAAAGAGAAGGAACCATCACAGGATCATAGCTCCAGTGAGATCCCTGAAGAACCTGCCAGGTATTGTCGAACCTGCCCTCCAACGCAACCATGTAGCGACGGACGTGCTCGTCCTCCTCGCTGACACGGTAACGTACCACCTCCGCGGTGTCCGAAAGCCTCGGCACCGTCACTGGCCCACGCGACCGCCACCAAAGAAGGTTCGGGTCAACGACGGGCTGGCTCCTCACCAAGCTGCGCCCCCCGGAAGGTAGCACCTCCCAGTACCAGCCCGGCGGAGCCCAGTCCCGGACATGGCCCCTCTGATCAAGCTGGCCTCCTCCGCCGAGTCGACGACGAGGATGCTGGATAGGCATCATCGACGTCGATGCGGGAATAATTGTTTTAACTAAAAAAATAACAACAAATGTGACACCTAAAACACCTAAATTCTATTAACTACACCTAATTAAAAACCTACATTTTAAACATGCTTCGATCATAACTAGGGTTCATACTATGTTATTCTAAGATTAAACACCTAAAATACCTAAATTAAATTAACAACATGGGGTGGCTGGTCTCACCTCGATCGAGGTCGGAGGGGGTCGGTGACGGGGACGGCGGCAGGGATGATGCAGAGGCTCCTTGTTCTCTGCAAAAACAAAATATAAACAAAAACATTATTATCGTCATCTTAGGACTTAGTGAAACTCCATAAGCTACATTGAATTATTCTATTCAAATTTACTTATAGTTTCCTATTCTTTTCAAATTTTCTTATTCAAATTTACCTATAATTTCCTATTCTTTTCAAATTTACTTATTCAAATTTTCTAAAAATTTCCTAGTCTATTCAAAAGACCTACATTTACCTATTTTTTTCAATTTCATATTTTATTCTATTCAAAATTTCTAAAAATTTCCTATTCTATGCAAAAGTCCTACATTTACTAATTTTTGTCAATTTCATATTTTATTCTATTCAAATTACTTATTCAGATTTTCTAAAAACAGAATATACTAAAAACCTACATTTACTTAAAAAACTCTAAAAATTCTAAAAACTTCCTATTCTATTTACAGAAAGGGGGAGGTGGAGGTGGGAGGAGGAGGAGGAGGGAGGAGGAGGAGGGAGGAGGAGGTGGAGGAGGAAGAGCGGGAGGGGGAGGAGGAGGGGGCCGCCGGAGAGGGAGGAGGAGGAAGGGGCCGCCGGAGAGGGAGGAGGAGGAGGGGCCACCGGGGAAGAGGGAGGAGGAGGAGGGGGCCGCCGGGGGAGAGGGAGGAGGAGGGAGGCACCTTGGGGGTGGAGGAGGATGACGACGACGGAGGAGGAGGGACGGCGGTGACGGTGACGGAGCGACGTATGATGTGAGTGTGAGGGGGGAAGTGAGGGGACACGCGCGCGGGGGGCGGTTTTGGATAAGGGCTTTAGTGGTAGCGCTTGTTTCTAACAAGCACTACTGCTATGATCAATAGAAGTAGCATTTTTTCTTAACCAGCGCTACTGCTACGATCAATAGAAGTAGCGTTTTTTCTTAACCAGCGCTACCGCTAAAATCAATAGCAGTAGCGCTCTCTGTATAAATGCGCTACTGCTAACGCTAAGCATGTAAAAAAATTCAAAAATACATTGGTCATCAATGATCTTTTTGTGTAGAATCTAAATTGTCAATAGGAATCTTCTCCGGTTTAAGAACCGGTGAAGATTCCTATTGCGGCCACAGATCCTACACATAGAGTTCAATGAAGACCAAGTGGTTGTGATGGTTTGAGAAGCACCATATTTAAGGTGTTAAAAATTCTGTTCGCGGAGCGAGGTGGGACTAAACTTTGGTCTTAGGAGGGGACTGCATATATCAGTAGCGCTGGTAAGGAAAAAAGCGATGTTGCTAAGATCAATATTAGTAGCGCTTTCTACCAATGAGCGCTACTAGTATCCCTAGAATACCTGGAATGGTCTGTCAGTTTTAGTAGTAGCGCGTTTTCTATGTCCGGCGCTACTACTATGCTCATATTAGCAGTGCTTGTAGTTCCCGGGCGCTACTGCATGCTAAGTAGCAGCAGCACTTACTATTTTACAGCGCTACTACTATGCTACTGTGTATAAGCATTTCCTAGTAGTGGGTCCGCACGCTTAACGTTCGGTGACGATCGGTATTATGTGTTTATGTGTTTTGATGTACCGAAGGTAGTTCGGTATCCCGGATATGATCACGGACATGACGATGAGTCTCGAAATGGTCGAGACATAAAGATTGATATATTGGATGACTATATTCGGACACCGGATGAGTTCCGGGGGTCACCGGATAATTATCGGAGTGCCGGAGGGTTATCGGAACCCCCCGGGGAACTAATGGGCCAACATGGGACTTGTGTGAGAGAGAGGAGGGGGCCTTAGGGCTGCCCCCCCCTTGAGGAGTCCGAATTGGACAAGGAGAGGGCGGCGCCCCCTCTTTCCCTCCCTCTCTCCCTCTCCTTCCTTCCCCCTTCCCCCTCCTAGTTGGACTAGGAAAAGGGGAGTCCTACTCCTACTAGGAGGAGGACTCCTCCCCTCCTTGGCGCGCCCTAGGGCCGGCCGGCCTCCCCCCTTGCTCCTTTATATACAGGGGCAGGGGGCACCCTAGAACACACAACAGACATTGTCTTAGCCGTGTGCGGTGCCCCCTCCACCATAATCCACCTCGGTCATATCCTTGCAGTGCTTAGGCGAAGCCCTACGCCAGTAGCTTCATCATCACCGTCATCACGCCATCGTACTGACGAAGCTCTCCCTCGACACTCAGCTGGATCAAGAGTTCGTGGGACGTCACCGAGCCGAACGTGTGCAGATCGCGGAGGTGTCGTACTTTCGGTACTAGGATCCGTCGGATCGTGAAGACGTACGACTACATCAACCGCGTTGTCATAACACTTCCACTTTCGATCTATGAGGGTATGTGGACAACAGTCTCCCCTCTCGTTGCTATGCATCACCATGATAGATCTTGCGTGTGCGTAGGATTTTTTTTGAAATTACTGCGTTCCCCAACAGTGGTATCAGAGCCAGGTCTATGCGTAGATGTTATATGCACGAGTAGAACACAAGTGAGTTGTGGGCGCTAATAGTCATACTGCTTACCAGCATGTCATACTTTGATTCGGCGGTATTGTTGGATGAAGCGGCCCGAACCGACATTACGCGAGACTGGTTCTAGCGACGTGCTTCGCACACAGGTGGCTGGCGGGTGTCAGTTTCTCCAACTTTAGTTGAATCGAGTATGGCTACGCCCGGTCCTTGTTGAAGGTTCAAACAACACATACTTGACGAAAAATCATTGTGGTTTTGATGCGTAGGTAAGAACGGTTCTTGCTCAGCCCGTAGCAGCCACGTAAAACTTGCAACAACAAAGTAGAGGACGTCTAACTTGTTTTTGCAGGGCATGTTGTGATGTGATATGGTCAAGACATGATGCTAAATTTTATTGTATGAGATGATCATGTTTTGTAACAAAGTTATCGGCAACTGGCAGGAGCCATATGGTTGTCGCTTTATTGTATGAAATGCAATCGCCATGTAATTGATTTACTTTATCACTAAGCGGCAGCGATAGTCGTAGAAGCAATAGTTTGCGAGACAACAATGATGCTACGATGGAGATCAAGGTGTCGCGCCGGTGATGATGGTGATCATAACGGTGCTTTGGAGATGGAGATCAAAGGCACAAGATGATGATGGCCATATCATATCACTTATATTAGGAAAATGGACTGAAATTGTTGGATAAGTGGATTTGCAGTATCTCAACAATCAGAACAGCGAATATTCCATCATCCAAACTAAGCTTCCTCAGATCCTACTACCTTTCCTTTATCTCAATTCAAGTCAAGGCAGGCTATCTTTGTTATCAAGACTGGACGAAACCAAGAAATAACCCCTTATGTGCGAAATTATAGAAGATCCCATTTAAGATCAAACAATTTATGCATCTTATTTTTCTTAGTTCGACGGTAGCATTATAAGATGATCTATCACTAAATTTCAAAGTACAAGTGTTCTCCCTGAGTATGCACCGTTGCGAAAGTTTGTCGTGCCGAGACACCATGTGATGATCGGGTGTGATAAGCTCTATGTTCACATACAACGGGTGCAAGCCAGTTTTGCACATGCAGAATACTCGGGTTAAACTTGACGAGCCTAGCATATGCAGATATGGCCTCGGAACACTGAGACCGAAAGGTCGAGCATGAATCATATAGTAGATATGATCAACATAGTGATGTTCACCAGTGAAAACTACTCCATCTCACATGATGATCGGACATGGTTTAGTTGATTTGGATCACGTGATCACTTAGATGATTAGAGGGATGTCTATCTAAGTGGGAGTTCTTAAGTAATTTGATTAATTGAACTTTAACTTATCATGAACTTAGTACCTGATAGTATTTTGCATGTCTATGTTGTTGTAGATAGATGGCCCGTGCTGTTGTTTCGTTGAATTTTAATGCGTTCCTACAGAAAGCAAAGTTGAAAGATGATGGTAGCAACTACACGGACTGGGTCCGTAACTTGAGGATTATCCTCATTGCTGCGCAGAAGAATTACGTCATGGAAGCACCGCTAGATGCCAAACCCGCTGCAGGAGCAACGCCAGATGTTATGAACGTCTGGCAGACCAAAGCTGATGACTACTCGATAGTTCAGTGTGCCATGCTTTACGGCTTAGAACCGGGACTTCAACGACGTTTTGAACATCATGGAGCATATGAGATGTTCCAGGAGTTGAAGTTAATATTTCAAGAAAATGCCCGGATTGAGAGATATGAAGTCTCCAATAAGTTCTACAGCTGCAAAATGAAGGAGAATAGTTCTGTCAGTGAACATATACTCAAAATGTGGGTATACCAATCACTTGATTCAACTGGGAGTTAATCTTCCTGATGATAGTGTCATTGACAGAATTCTTCAATCATTGCCACCAAGCTACAAGAGCTTCGTGATGAACTATAATATGCAAGGGATGGATAAGACAATTCCCGAGCTCTTCGCAATGCGAAAGGCTGCGGAGGTAGAAATCAAGAAAGAGCATCAAGTGTTGATGGTCAACAAGACCACCAGTTTCAAGAAAAAGGGTAAAGGGAAGAAGGGGAACTTCAATAAGAACAACAAGCAAGTTGCTGCTCAAGTGAAGAAGCCCAAGTCTGGACCTAACCCTGAGACTGAGTGCTTCTACTGCAAAGGGACTAGTCACTGGAAGCAAAACTGCCCCAAGTTTTTGGCGGATAAGAAGGATGGCAAGGTGAAAGGTATATGTGATATACATGTTATTGATGTGTACCTTACTAATGCTCGCAGTAGTGCCTGGGTATTTGATATTGGTTCTGTTGCTAATATTTGCAACTCGAAACAAGGACTACGGACTAAGCGAAGATTGGCTAAGGACGAGGTGACGATGCGCGTGGGAAATGGTTCCAAAGTCGATGTGATCGCAGTTAGCAGGCTACCTCTACATCTACCTTCGGGATTAGTTTTAGACCTGAATAATTGTTATTTGGTGCCAGCATTAAGCATGAACATTATATCTGGATCTTTTTTGATGCGAGCCGGTTGTTCATTTAAATCAGAGAATAATGGTTGTTCTATTTATATGAGTAATATCTTTTATGGTCATGCACCCTTGAAGAGTGGTCTATTTTTGTTGAATCTCGATAGTAGTGACACACATATTCATAATATTGAAGCCAAAAGATGCAGAGTTGGTAATGATAGTGCAACATATTTGTGGCACTGCCGTTTAGGTCATATTGGTGTAAAGCGCATGAAGAAACTCCATTCTGATGGACTTTTGGAATCACTTAATTATGAATCACTTGGTACTTGCGAACCATGCCTCATGGGCAAGATGACTAAAACGCCGTTCTCCGGAACAAAGGAGCGAGCAACAGATCTGTTGGAAATCATACATACTGATGTATGTGGTCCGATGAATGTTGAGGCTCGCGGCGGGTATCGTTATTTTCTCACCTTCACAGATGATTCGAGCAGATATGGGTATATCTACTTGATGAAGCATAAGTCTGAAACATTTGAAAAGTTCAAAGAATTTCAGAGTGAAGTGGAAAATCATCGTAACAAGAAAACAAAGTTTCTACGATCTGATCGTGGAGGAGAATATTTGAGTTACGAGCTTGGTCTACATTTGAAACAATGCGGAATAGTTTCACAACTCACGCCACCCAGAACACCACAGTGTAATGGTGTGTCCGAACATCGTAATCGTACTTTACTAGATATGGTGCGATCTATGATGTCTCTTACTGATTTACCGCTATCGTTTTGGGGTTATGCTTTAGAAACGGCTGCATTCACGTTAAATAGGGCACCATCTAAATCCGTTGAGACGACACCTTATGAACTGTGGTTTGGCAAGAATCCCAAGTTGTCGTTTCTTAAAGTTTGGGGCTGCGATGCTTATGTGAAAAAGCTCCAACCTGATAAGCTCGAACCCAAATCGGAGAAATGTGTCTTCATAGGATACTCAAAGGAGACTGTTGGGTACACCTTCTATCACAGATCCGAAGGCAAGACATTCGTTGCAAAGAATGGATCCTTGCTAGAGAAGGAGTTTCTCTCGAAAAAAGTGAGTGGGAGGAAAGTAGAACTTGATGAGGTAACTGTACCTGCTCCCTTATTGGAAAGTAGTTCATCACAAAAATCTGTTCCTGTGACTCCTACACCAGTTAGTGAGGAAGCTAATGATGATGATCATGTAACTTCAGATCAAGTTACTACCAAACCTCGTAGCTCAACCAGAGTAAGATCCACACCAGAGTGGTACGGTAATCCTATTCTGGAGGTCATGTTACTTGACCATGACGAACCTACGAACTATGAGGAAGCGATGATGAGCCCAGATTCCGCAAAATGGCTTGAGGCCATGAAATCTGAGATGGGATCCATGTATGAGAACAAAGTGTGGACTTTGGTTGACTTGCCCGATGATCGGCATGTTGGGGAATGTAGTAATTTCAAAAAATTTCCTACGCACACGCAAGATCATGGTGATGCATAGCAACGAGAGGGGAGAGTGTTGTCCACGTACCCTCGTAGACCGATAGCGGAAGCGTTATCACAACGCGGTTGATGTAGTCGTACGTCTTCACGATCCGACCGATCAAGTACCGAACGTACGGCACCTCCGAGTTCTACACACGTTCAGCTCGATGACGTCCCTCGAACTCCGATCCAGCCGAGTGTTGAGGGAGAGTTTCGTCAGCACGACGGCGTGGTGACGATGATGATGTTCCACCGACGCAGGGCTTCGCCTAAGCTCCGCAACGGTATTATCGAGGTGTAATATGGTGGAGGGGGGCACCGCACACGGCTAAGAGATCTCAAGGATCAATTGTTGTGTCCATGGGGTGCCCCCTGCCCCCGTATATAAAGGAGCAAGGGAGGAGGAGGCCGGCCCTAGGAGGGGGCGCACCAAGTGTGGAGTCCTACTAGGACTCCCTAGTCCTAGTAGGATTCCACCTCCCATATGGAATAGGAAAAGAGGAAGGGAAAAGAGAAGGAAGGAAGGGGGCGCCCCCTTCCCTAGTCCAATTCGGACCAGACCAAGGGGAGGGGTGCGGCCACCCTTGAGGCCCTTTTCCTTCTTTCCCGTATGGCCCAATAAGGCCCAATACGTATTCCCGTAACTCTCCGGTACTCCGAAAAATACCCGAATCACTCGGAACCTTTCCGAAGTCCGAATATAGTCGTCCAATATATCGATCTTTACGTCTCGACCATTTCGAGACTCCTCGTCATGTCCCCGATCTCATCCGGGACTCCGAACTCCTTCGGTACATCAACATACATAAACTCATAATAAAACTGTCATCGTAACTTTAAGCGTGCGGACCCTACGGGTTCGAGAACTATGTAGACATGACCGAGACACGTCTCCGGTCAATAACCAATAGCGGGACCTGGATGCCCATATTGGCTCCCACATATTCTACGAAGATCTTTATCGGTCAGACCGCATAACAACATACGTTGTTCCCTTTGTCATCGGTATGTTACTTGCCCGAGATTCGATCGTCGGTATCTCGATACCTAGTTCAATCTCGTTACCGGCAAGTCTCTTTACTCGTTCCGTAACACATCATCCCGCAACTAACTCATTAGTCACAATGCTTGCAAGGCTTATAGTGATGTGCATTACCGAGTGGGCCCAGAGATACCTCTCCGACAATCGGAGTGACAAATCCTAATCTCGAAATACGCCAACCCAACAAGTACCTTTGGAGACACCTGTAGAGCACCTTTATAATCACCCATTTACGTTGTGACGTTTGGTAGCACACAAAGTGTTCCTCCGGTAAACGGGAGTTGCATAATCTCATAGTCATAGGAACATGTATAAGTCATGAAGAAAGCAATAGCAACATACTAAACGATCGGGTGCTAAGCTAACGGAATGGGTCAAGTCAATCACGTCATTCTCCTAATGAGGTGATCTCGTTAATCAAATGACAACTTATGTCTATGGCTAGGAAACATAACCATCTTTGATTAACGAGCTAGTCAAGTAGAGGCATACTAGTGACACTCTGTTTGTCTATGTATTCACACATGTATTATGTTTCCGGTTAATACAATTCTAGCATGAATAATAAACATTTATCATGATATAAGGAAATAAATAATAACTTTATTATTGCCTCTAGGGCATATTTCCTTCAGTCTCCCACTTGCACTAGAGTCAATAATCTAGTTCACATCGCCATGTGATTTAACATCAATAGTTCACATCACCATGTGATTAACACCCATAGTTCACATCGTCATGTGACCATCACCCAAAGGGTTTACTAGAGTCAGTAATCTAGTTCACATCGCTATGTGATTAACACCCAAAGAGTACTAAGGTGTGATCATGTTTTGCTTGTGAGATAATTTTAGTCAACGGGTCTGTCACATTCAGATCCGTAAGTATTTTGCAAATTTCTATGTCTACAATGCTCTGCATGGAGCTACTCTAGCTAATTGCTCCCACTTTCAATATGTATCTAGACCGAGACTTAGAGTCATCTAGATTAGTGTCAAAACTTGCATCGACGTAACCTTTACGACGAGCCTTTTGTCACTTCCATAATCGAGAAACATATCCTTATTCCACTAAGGATAATTTTGACCGCTGTCCAGTGATCTACTCCTAGATCACTATTGTACTCCCTTGCCAAAATCAGTGTAGGGTATACAATAGATCTGGTACACAGCATGGCATACTTTATAGAACCTATGGCCGAGGCATAGGGAATGACTTTCATTCTTTTCTATCTTCTGCCGTGGTCGGGCTTTGAGTCTTACTCAATTTCACACCTTGTAACACAGGCAAGAAACTCTTTCTTTGACTGTTCCATTTTGAACCACTTCAAAATCTTGTTAAGGTATGTACTCATTGAAAAAACTTATCAAGCGTCTTGATCTATCTCTATAGATCTTGATGCTCAATATGTAAGCAGCTTCACCGAGGTCTTTCTTTGAAAATTAACTCCTTTATGCTTTGCAGAATAATTCTACATTATTTCCGATCAACAATATGTCACTTACATATACTTATCAGAAATGTTGTAGTGCTCCCACTCACTTTCTTGTAAATACAGGCTTCACCGCAAGTCTGTATAAAACTATATCCTTTGATCAACTTATCAAAGCGTATATTCCTACTCCGAGATGCTTGCACCAGTCCATAGATGGATCGCTGGAGCTTGCATATTTTGTTAGCACCTTTAGGATTGACAAAACCTTCTGGTTGCATCATATACAACTCTTCTTTAATAAATCCATTAAGGAATGCAGTTTTGTTTATCCATTTGCCAGATTTCATAAAATGCGACAATTGCTAACATGGTTCGGACAGACTTAAGCATCGCTGCGAGTGAGAAAATCTCATCGTAGTCAACACCTTGAACTTTGTCAAAAACCTTTTTCCGACAAGTCTAGCTTTGTAGATAGTAACACTACTATCAGCGTCCGTCTTCCTCTTGAAGATCCATTTATTTTCTATGGCTTGCCGATCATCGGGCAAGTCAACCAAAGTCCACACTTTGTTCTCATACATGGATCTCATCTCAGATTTCATGGCCTCAAGCCATTTTGCGGAATCTGGGCTCACCATCGCTTCTTCATAGTTCGTAGGTTTGTCATGGTCTAGTAACATAACCTCCAGAACAGGATTACCGTACCACTCTGGTGCGGATCTTACTCTGGTTGACCTACAAGGTTTAGTAACAACTTGATCTGAAGTTTCATGATCATCATCATTAACTTCCTCACTCATTGGTATAGACGTCACAGGAACCGTTTCTTGTGATGAACTACTTTCCAATAAGGGAGCAGGTACAGTTACCTCATCAAGTTCTACTTTCCTCCCACTCACTTCTTTCGAGAGAAACTCCTTCTCTAGAAAGGATCCATTCTTAGCAACGAATGTCTTGCCTTCGGATCTGTGATAGAAGGTGTACCCAACTGTCTCCTTTGGGTATCCTATGAAGACACATTTCTCCGATTTGGGTTTGAGCTTATCAGGATGAAACTTTTTCACATAAGCATCGCAACCCCAAACTTTAAGAAACGACAACTTTGGTTTCTTGCTAAACCTCAGTTCATAAGGCGTCGTCTCAACGGATTTTGATGGTGCCCTATTTAACGTGAATGCAGCTGTCTCTAATGCATAACCCCAAAACGATAGTGGTAAATTGGTAAGAGACATCATAGATTGCACTATATCCAATAAAGTACGGTTATGACGTTTGGACACACCATTATGCTGTGGTGTTCCAGGTGGCGTGAGTAGCGAAACTATTTCACATTGTTTTAACTGAAGGCCAAACTCGTAACTCAAATACTCTTCTCCACGATCAGATCGTAGAAACTTTATTTTCTTGTTACGATGATTTTCCGCTTCACTCTGAAATTATATGAACTTTTCAAATGTTTCAGACTTCTGTTTCATTAAGTAGATATACCCATATCTGCTCAAATCATCTGTGAAGGTCAGAAAATAATGATACCTGCTACGAGCCTCAATATTCATCGGACCACATACATCTGTATGTATGATTTCCAACAAATCTGTTGCTCTCTCCATAGTTCCGGAGAACGGCGTTTTAGTCATCTTGCCCATGAGGCACGGTTCGCAAGCATCAAGTGATTCATAATCAAGTGATTCCAAAATCCCATCAGTATGGAGTTTCTTCATGCGCTTTACACCAATATGACCTAAACGGCAGTGCCACAAATAAGTTGCACTATCATTATTAACTTTGCATCTTTTGGCTTCAATATTATGAATATGTGTATCACTACGATCGAGATCCAACAAACCATTTTCGTTGGTGTGTATGACCATAGAAGGTTTTTATTCATGTAAACAGAACAACAATTGTTCTCTAACTTAAATGAATAACCGTATTGCAATAAACATGATCAAATCATATTCATGCTCAACGCAAACACCAAATAACACTTATTTAGTTTCAACACTAATCCCGAAAGTACAGGGAGTGTGCGATGATGATCATATCAATCTTGGAACTACTTCCAACACACATCGTCACCTCGCCTTTTACTAGTCTCTGTTTATTCTGCAACTCCCGTTTCGAGTTACTACTCTTAGCAACTAAACCAGTATCAAATACCGAGGGGTTGCTATAAACACTAGTAAGTACACATCAATAACATGTATATCCAATATACCTTTGTTCACTTTGCCATCCTTCTTATCCACCAAATAGTTGGGGTAGTTCCGCTTCCAGTGACCAGTCCCTTTGCAGTAGAAGCACTTAGTCTCAGGCTTAGGTACAGACTTGGGCTTCTTCACTTGAGTAGCAACTTGCTTGCCGTTCTTTTTGAAGTTCCCCTTCTTCCCTTTGCCCTTTTCTTGAAACTAGTGGTCTCGTCAACCATCAACACTTGAGTGGTCTCCCAACTTTTTTCTTGATTTCTACCTTCGTCGATTTCAGCATCACGAAGAGCTCGGGAATTACTTTCGTCATCCCTTGCATACTATAGTTCATCACGAAGTTCTACTAACTTGGTGATGGTGACTAGAGAATTCTGTCAATCACTATTTTATCTGGAAGATTAACTCCCACTTGATTCAAGCGATTGTAGTACCCAGACAATCTGAGCACATGCTCACTAGTTGAGCGATTCTCCTCCATCTTTTAGCTATAGAACTTGTTGGAGACTTCATATCTCTCAACTCGGGTATTTGCTTGAAATATTAACTTCAACTCCTGGAACATCTCATATGGCCCATGACGTTCAAAACGTCTTTGAAGTCCCGATTCTAAGCCGTTAAGCATGGTGCACTAAACTATCAAGTAGTCATCATATTGAGCTAGCCAAACGTTCATAACGTCTGCATCTGCTCCTGCAATAGGTCTGTCACCTAGCGGTGCATCAAGGACATAATTTTTCTGTGCAGCAATGAGGATAATCCTCAGATCACGGATCCAATCCGCATCTTTGCTACTAACATTTTTCAACATAATTTTCTCTAGGAACTATATCAAAAATAAACACAGGGAAGCAACAACGCGAGCTATTGATCTACAACATAATTTGCAAAATACTATCAGGACTAAGTTCATGATAAATTTAAGTTCAATTAATCATATTACTTAAGAAATCCCACTTAGATAGACATCCCTCTAATCCTCTAAGTGATCACGTGATCCATATCAACTAAACCATGTCCGATCATCACGTGAGATGGAGTAGTTTCAATGGTGAACATCACTATGTTGATCATATCTACTATATGATTCACGCTCGACCTTTCGGTCTCCGTGTTCCGAGGCCATATCTGTTATATGCTAGGCTCGTCAAGTTTAACCTGAGTATTCCGCGTGTGCAACTGTTTTGCACCCGTTGTATTTGAACGTAGAGCCTATCACACCCGATCATCACGTGGTGTCTCAGCACGAAGAACTTTCGCAACGGCGCATACTCAGGGAGAACACTTATACTTTGATAATTTAGTGAAGGATCATCTTATAATGCCACCGTCAAAACAAAGCAAGATAAGATGCATAAAGGATTAACATCACATGCAATCAATATAAGTGATATGATATAGCCATCATCATCTTGTGCTTGTGATCTCCATCTCCGAAGCACCGTGCTTGTGATCTCCATCTCCGAAGCACCGTCATGATCACCATCGTCACCGGCGCGACACCTTGATCTCCATCGTAGCATCGTTGTCGTCTCGTCAATCTTATGCTTTTACGACTATCGCTACCGCTTAGTGATAAAGTAAAACTATTACATGGCGATTGCATTTCATACAATAAAACGACAACCATATGGCTCCTGCCAGTTGCCGATAACTCGGTTACAAAACATGATCATCTCATACAACAAATTATATCACATCATGTCTTGACCATATCACATCACAACATGCCCTGCAAAAACAAGTTAGACGTCCTCTACTTTGTTGTTGCAAGTTTTACGTGGCTGCTACGGGCTTAGCAAGAACCGTTCTTACCTACGCATCAAAACCACAACGATAGTTTGTCAAGTTGGTGCTGTTTTAACCTTCGCAAGGACCGGGCGTAGCCACACTCGGTTCAACTAAAGTGAGAGAGACAGACACCCGCCAGTCACCTTTAAGCAACGAGTGCTCGCAACGGTGAAACCAGTCTCGCGTAAGCGTACGCGTAATGTCGGTCCGGGCCGCTTCATCTCACAATACCGCTGAACCAAAGTATGACATGCTGGTAAGCAGTATGACTTATATCGCCCACAACTCACTTGTGTTCTACTCGTGCATAGCATCAACGCATAAAACCAGGCTCGGATGCCACTGTTGGGGAACGTAGTAATTTCAAAAAAATTCCTACGCACACGCAAGATCATGGTGATGCATAGCAACGAGAGGGGAGAATGTTGTCCACGTACCCTCGTAGACCGATAGCGGAAGCGTTATCACAACGCGGTTGATGTAGTCGTACGTCTTCACGATCCGACCGATCAAGTACCGAACGTACGGCACCTCCGAGTTCTACACACGTTCAGCTCGATGACGTCCCTCGAACTCCGATCCAGCCGAGTGTTGAGGTAGAGTTTCGTCAGCACGACGGCGTGGTGACGATGATGATGTTCCACCGACGCAGGGCTTCGCCTAAGCTCCGCAACGGTATTACCGAGGTGTAATATGGTGGAGGGGGGCACCGCACACGGCTAAGAGATCTCAAGGATCAATTGTTGTGTCCATGGGGTGCCCCCCTGCCCCCGTATATAAAGGAGCAAGGGAGGAGGAGGCCGGCCCTAGGAGGGGGCGCACCAAGTGTGGAGTCCTACTAGGATTCCCTAGTCCTAGTAGGATTCCACCTCCCATATGGAATAGGAAAAGAGGAAGGGAAAAAGAGAAGGAAGGAAGGGGGCGCCCCCCTTCCCTAGTCCAATTCGGACCAGACCAAGGGGAGGGGTGCGGCCACCCTTGAGGCCCTTTTCCTTCTTTCCCGTATGGCCCAATAAGGCCCAATACGTATTCCCGTAACTCTCCGGTACTCCGAAAAATACTCGAATCACTCGGAACCTTTCTGAAGTCCGAATATAGTCGTCCAATATATCGATCTTTGTGTCTCGGCCATTTCGAGACTCCTCGTCATGTCCCCGATCTCATCCGGGACTCCGAACTCCTTCGGTACATCAATACTCAATAAAACTATCATCGTAACGTTAAGCGTGCGGACCCTACGGGTTCGAGAACTATGTAGACATGACCGAGACATGTCTCCGGTCAATAACCAATAGCGGGACCTGGATGCCCATATTGGCTCCCACATATTCTACGAAGATCTTTATCGGTCAGACCGCATAACAACATACGTTGTTCCCTTTGTCACCGGTATGTTACTTGCCCGAGATTTGATCGTCGGTATCTCGATACCTAGTTCAATCTCGTTACCGGCAAGTCTCTTTACTCGTTCCGTAACACATCATCCCGCAACTAACTCATTAGTCACAATGCTTGCAAGGCTTATAGTGATGTGCATTACCGAGTGGGCCCAGAGATACCTCTCCGACAATCGGAGTGACAAATCCTAATCTCGAAATACGCCAACCCAACAAGTACCTTTGGAGACACCTGTAGAGCACCTTTATAATCACCCATTTACGTTGCGATGTTTGGTAGCACACAAAGTGTTCCTCCGGTAAACGGGAGTTGCATAATCTCATAGTCATAGGAACATGTATAAGTCATGAAGAAATCAATAGCAACATACTAAACGATCGGGTGCTAAGCTAACGGAATGGGTCAAGTCAATCACGTCATTCTCCTAATGAGGTGATCTCGTTAATCAAATGACAACTCATGTCTATGGCTAGGAAACATAACCATCTTTGATTAACGAGCTAGTCAAGTAGAGGCATACTAGTGACACTCTGTTTGTCTATGTATTCACACATGTATTATGTTTCCGGTTAATACAATTCTAGCATGAATAATAAACATTTATCATGATATAAGGAAATATATAATACTTTATTATTGCCTCTAGGGCATATTTCCTTCACGGCAAGCCATCGAGAATAAATGGATCTTCAAGAAGAAGACTGACGCTGACGGTAATGTTACTGTCTACAAAGCTCGACTTGTTGTGAAGGTTTTCGACAAGTTCAAGGAGTTGACTACGATGAGACCTTCTCACCCGTAGCGATGCTTAAGTCCGTCTGAATCATGTTAGCAATTGCTGCATTTTATGATTATGAAATTTGGCAAATGGATGTAAAGACTGCATTCCTGAATGGATTTCTGGAAGCAGAGTTGTATATGATGCAACCCGAAGGTTTTATCGATCCAAAGGATGCTAAAAAAGTGTGCAAGCTCCAGCGATCCATTTATGGACTGGTGCAAGCATCTCGGAGTTGGAATAAACGTTTTGATAGTGTGATCAAAGAATTTGGTTTTATACAGACTTTTGGAGAAGTCTGTATTTACAAGAAAGTGAGTGGGAGCTCTGTGGTATTTCTAATATTATATGTGGATGACATATTGTTGATTGGAAATGATATAGAATTTCTGGATAGCATAAAAGGATACTTGAATAAGAGTTTTTCAATGAAAGACCTTGGTGAAGCTGCTTATATATTGGGCATCAAGATCTATAGAGATAGATCGAGACGCTTAATTGGACTTTCACAAAGCACATACCTTGATAAAGTTTTGAAGAAGTTCAAAATGGATCAAGCAAAGAAAGGGTTCTTGCCTGTGTTACAAGGTGTGAAGTTGAGTCAGACTCAATGCTCGACCACTGCAGAAGATAGAGAGAAAATGAAAGTTGTTCCCTATGCTTCAGCCATAGGCTCTATCATGTATGCAATGTTGTGTACCAGACCTGATGTGTGCCTTGCTACTAGTTTAGCAGGGAGGTACCAAAGTAATCCAGGAGCGGATCACTGGACAGCAGTCAAGAACATCCTGAAATACCTGAAAAGGACTAAGGATATGTTTCTCATTTATGAAGGTGACAAAGAGCTCGTCGTAAATGGTTACGTCGATGCAAGCTTTGACACTGATCCGGATGACTCTAAGTCACAAACCGGATACGTATTTATATTGAGCGGTGGAGCTGTCAGTTGGTGTAGTTCTAAGCAAAGCATCGTGGCGGGATCTACGTGTGAAGCGGAGTACATAGCTGCTTCGGAAGCAGCAAATGAAGGAGTCTGGATGAAGGAATTCATATCCGATCTAGGTGTCATACCTAGTGCATTGGGTCCAATGAATATATTTTGTGATAATACTGGTGCAATTGCCTTGGCAAAGGAATCCAGATTTCACAAGAGAACCAAGCACATCAAGAGACGCTTCAATTCCATCCGCGATCAAGTCAAGGAGGCAGACATAGAGATTTGCAAGATACATACGGATCTGAATGTTGCAGACCCGTTGACTAAGCCTCTCTCACGAGCAAAACATGATCAGCACCAAGACTCCATGGGTGTTAGAATCATTACTATGTAATCTAGATTATTGACTCTAGTGCAAGTGGGAGACTGAAGGAAATATGCCCTAGAGGCAATAATAAAGTTGTTATTTATATTTCCTTATATCATGATAAATGTTTATTATTCATGCTAGAATTGTATTAACCGGAAACTTAGTACATGTGTGAATACATAGACAAACAGAGTGTCACTAGTATGCCTCTACATGACTAGCTCGTTGAATCAAAGATGGTTATAGTTTCCTAGCCATAGACATGAGTTGTCATTTGATTAACGGGATCACATCATTAGAGAATGATGTGATTGACTTGACCGATTCCGTTAGCCTAGCACTTGATCTTTAGTTTATTTGCTATTGCTTTCTTCATGACTTATACATGTTCCTATGACTATGAGATTATGCAACTCCCGAATACCGGAGGAACACTTTATGTGCTACCAAATGTTACAACGTAACTGGGTGATTATAAAGGTGCTCTACAGGTGTCTCCGATGGTGTTTGTTGAGTTGGCATAGATCGAGATTAGGATTTGTCACTCCGATTGTCGGAGAGGTATCTCTGGGCTCTCTCCGTAATGCACATCACTATAAGCCTTGCAAGCAATGTGACTAATGAGTTAGTTGCGGGATGATGCATTATGGAACGAGTAAAGAGACTTGCCGGTAATGAGATTGAACTAGGTATTGAGATACCGACGATCGAATCTCGGGCAAGTAACATACCGATGACAAAGGGAACAACGTATGTTGTTATGCGGTTTGACCGATAAAGATCTTCGTAGAATATGTAGGAACCAATATGAGCATCCAGGTTCCGCTATTGGTTATTGACCGGAGATGAGTCTCGGTCATGTCTACATAGTTCTCGAACCCGTAGGGTCCGCACGCTTAACGTTCGGTGACGATCGATATTATGAGTTTATGTGTTTTGATGTACCGAAGGTAGTTCGGAGTCCCGGATATGATCACGGACATGACGAGGAGTCTCGAAATGGTCGAGACATGAAGATTGATATATTGGATGACTATATTCGGACACCGGATGAGTTCCGGGGGTCACCGGATAATTATCGAAGTGCCGGAGGGTTATCGGAACCCCCGGGGAACTAATGGGCCAACATGGGACTTGTGAGAGAGAGAGAGGAGGGGGCCTTAGGGCTGGCCGCCCCCCCTTTAGGAGTCCGAATTGGACAAGGAGGGGGGCGGAGCCCCCACTTTCCCTCCCTCTCTCCCTCTCCTTCCTTCCCCCTTCCCCCTCCTAGTTGGACTAGGAAAAGGGGAGTCCTACTCCTACTAGGAGGAGGACTCCTCCCCTCCTTGGCGCGCCCTAGGGCCGGCCGGCCTCCCCCCTTGCTCCTTTATATACGGGGGCAGGGGGCACCCTAGAACACACAACAGACATTGTCTTAGCCGTGTGCGGTGCCCCCCTCCACCATAATCCACCTCGGTCATATCCTTGCAGTGCTTAGGCGAAGCCCTGCACCAGTATCTTCATCATCACCGTCATCACGCCATCGTACCGACGAGGCTCTCCCTCGACACTCAGCTGGATCAAGAGTTCGTGGGACGTCACCGAGCCGAACGTGTGCAGATCGCAGAGGTGCCGTACTTTCGGTCCTAGGATCGGTCGGATCGTGAAGACGTACGACTACATCAACCGCGTTGTCATAACGCTTCCGCTTTCGTTCTACGAGGGTATGTGGACAACACTCTCCCCTCTCGTTGCTATGCATCACCATGATAGATCTTGCGTGTGCGTAGGATTTTGTTTGAAATTACTGCGTTCCCCAACAAGCAAAACTATCCATGTTGACAAACCAATCCATCCATGTAATGGCCTTCATGATTCACAAGCCATTTAACCATTCTCAAGCATCCAGTATTTGCAATTTTGACCATGATAGAAGCCAATGCATACAATTGTAGATAGTTTGTCTGTTTCATTTTACTTCACATGTTAGAAAACTTACGCATACCAAGAAGAAACTAAGAAGAATTATTTAGACCTTTCTTATATTGACTCATGATGTAGGTTGTTATAATGCTTATTTAAAAAAAATATGTCGAATATTATATCTATGAGTTGTACTACAGTTGGACTTCTAATTAGAGGAGGGTTACGTGTTTGAGTCAAAATAGACTTGACATAAGTTGATGGGCTAGACAGAGATCACCAGAGGGACAGTCCAATGCATACACAAATCTGAACATAAAGGGATAATTCATCACATGATCTATATCACCACCACAAATACATCAGACAAATCATAATCATGTAGGGTAACTCATAAGGCTGTTGTATTGAACATCAAAAACACATCCAGATGAAGAGATTACAACTTTGGCTACTGCCATGAACCTGCAGTCCAGGGAGTGGACTACATACAACTCATCTCGGAGCACTAGGATCGAGGTTGTTGATGATGGAGATGAATTCCCCTTCTCGTAGAATTCCGGAACAGGGCTAAAAACGAAGATCACCTTGGAAACGCGATGTGTTGGCAATGGAAAAATGCTTGATAATTAGAGGTGAAATGGGGGTATATTTAAGCCATTAGGCACCGGAGGCTAGTCAGGGGGGCCACCTCCTGTAGGCGCCCTCGTCCCTAGCGCGCCCTTAGGGGTTATGGGGAGCACCTGGTGTAGGGCCAAGCATCCATGGTCTTCTGGTTCCTCAAAACTTCCACAATTATTTTTGTTTTAATTTTCCTTGGACTTTTTCTGGGTATTTTTCTGAAAATTGAAAAACACTAGAAAACAAAAAACTGGTGGGCACTAGATTAATATGTTAATTAGTCCAATAAAATTCAATGAAATGTAAGCCCAAAGTGATTATAATTGTTTGTAATATAGCATAACTCATACAAAAATTATCGATACGTTTGAAACGTATCAGTACTCATGGCCACTGACAACATAGTTGCAAGGAGGAGCACCCCAACAAGTCTTCCGAACAATGGTGATTTCGCTAGCATATTCAGGTCATTATGAGAACAGGCAATCCAAAGTATAAATGTCAAATCCATAGATCTTCCGATGCAAATGCCTTAAGAATGATAGTTGGATCTTTGTGATACACTTTGTATTGACCTTTTTATCCTCGAGGACAATTCTTTCATGTCCAGTGCATGCAATCAATTTATCCAAGCATCCTTGGTCATCCTCGTTCTTCACTCAAACCCAAGAGTCTGTCGATGTCCTCATCATTGGGTGCCCTCAAGTACTCCTCTCATATATCTCAATCATGGCTTGTGTGTATCTTCGAACGACCTCTAGGATTAAATCTCCCCAGTGCAGACATAGTCATCAATGGCCTCGGCCGAACAACCATATGCATGCACTCGAACAGACGCGACACACTTCATCAATGGGCTCGCATTTATCTCTCCCAATGCACTCGTTCTCAATTTAAACCATGTATCATTCCTTTCCACAGCTTTTGCAATGGTAAGGAAATTATTTCATCACGTAGTAGTAGCGCCCTATTTTCTCCCCACGCTACAACTAGGTAAATAGAAATTAAAAATAATAAAAAGAAGTTTAATTGCAATATTCATGGAAATCAAGACAAGTCCAGTGCAAATAAACTAAGTTCACAGAACCATCTCACAAACATTAACGACAATACCACATTTAATATAACCACACAATCTCACAAACTCATATATAGTAGTCAACAATGCATGGATAGATCATAGTTGATAAGTCTACTAGGTAGTCATACTAGCATATATATGGTTCAGCAGCCACACGCATGCATATGTAATTCTAGATGATATCGATGACGATCATCATCCTTAAGCCTGGGCGGTGGGTGTTCCTGACAGTAATTAGGATTGCCTGTCCAACATGAAGATTCTTGCCGACGAGGAAGCTCTTCCACCCAACCGAGTTGAAGTTTGTGCGACCGTCCGTGTCCACGCCGTACACACAGGTGGTGACGGAGCCCCTCGCGGTAAGGCGTATTCCATCAGAGCCTTCTTCATCAGGCTTGATACCACAACTCTCAGATAGGCTCTTTGGCAATTTCTGAATAAGAAAAACATATCAATTAATAAGTAGCCTTACACATTCTACACTATCAAAAGACAGTACTACATTTCTACTAAGCATGAATTCTACTAATATGTATATATGGATTCTACACTATTAACCGTTCTTTGGATTCTACACGAAGCATATATATCATCGGATTCACTAAGCATATAGATCATCGGATTCACTAAGCATATAAGATTCACTAAGCATATATATCATCGGACTCTACACTAAGTATAACAATAAAGCATATATATCATCAGATTCACTAAGCATATAGATCATCGGATTCACTAAGCATATATATCATTGGACTCTACACTAAGTATAACAATAAAGCATATAAGATTCACTAAGCATATATATCATCGGACTCTACACTAAGTATAACAATAAAGCATATCATCAAATTACTCTAGTAAATGCAACATACCATGATATGCCGATCAACCATGGTACTTGTCAGGCGGGTCACGAATGGCACCCCAACGAAGTCAGCACGTGGCGGAATGATGTCCCATAGGTTGCACACCTCCTCCTCGCTCAACCGCATTCTTTGAGCTACGATGGCTTCATCAAGTGGGTCGTCATCATCCTCATCATCTTCATCATCTTCTGCTTTGTTGACATAAATGACGGCCAGCTTGGGTCTTTCTGCTCTGAAGGAGAAGCTGATCAACTCGCCACCGGTGGTACGCATGTGGGCGATGAAAAGGACCCATCCATCTCCTCCCACCTGCGTCATATTTTGTCCTTTCTCGACCTCCATAGTGTAGGGGCCCCCAGGAGCCTCAAAGGTCACAGAGTCTCCGGTCAGCTTGTTGAATTCCGACCTCACATTACATGGGACGATCTATGTACAAAAAGCAAAATGATATATACACGATGCATTAATGCCAATAACACTAAAACAAAATAGTGGTTACTAGTTGATAACCCACAAGTATAGGGGATCGCAACAGTTTTCGAGGGTAGAGTATTCAACCCAAATTTATTGATTCGACACAAGGGGAGCCAAAGAATATTCTCAAGTATTAGCAGTTGAGTTGTCAATTCAACCACACCTGGATAACTTAATATCTTCATCAAAGTATTTAGTAGCAAACTAATATAGAAGTAATGGTAACGGTAGCAAAAGTAATATTTTTGGGTTTTGTAGTAATTGTAACAGTAGCAACGGAAAAGTAAATAAGCGAAGAACAATATGTGAAAAGCTCGTAGGCATTGGATCGGTGATGGAGAATTATGCCGGATGCGGTTCATCATGTAACAGTCATAACATAGCGTGACACAGAACTAGCTCCAATTCATCAATGTAATGTAGGCATGTATTCCGAATATAGTCATCCGTGCTTATGGAAAAGAACTTGCATGACATCTTTTGTCCTACCCTCCCGTGGCAGCGGGGTCCTAGCGGAAACTAAGGGATATTAAGGCCTCCTTTTAATAGAGTACCGGACCAAAGCATTAACACATAGTGAATACATGAACTCCTCAAACTACGGTCATCGCTGGGAGTGGTCCCGATTATTGTCACTTCGGGGTTGCCGGATCATAACACATAGTAGGTGACTATAGACTTGCAAGATAGGATCAAGAACTCACATATATTCATGAAAACATAATAGGTTCAGATCTGAAATCATGGCACTCGGGCCCTAGTGACAAGCATTAAGCATAGCAAAGCCATAGCAACATCAATCTCAGAACATAGTGGATACTAGGGATCAAACCCTAACAAAACTAACTCGATTACATGATAAATCTCATCCAACCCATCACCGTCCAGCAAGCCTACGATGGAATTACTCACGCACGGCGGTGAGCATCATGAAATTGGTGATGGAGGATGGTTGATGATGACGACGACGACAGATTCCCCTCTCCGGAGCCCCGAACGGACTCCAGATCAGCCCTCCCGAGAGAGTTTAGGGCTTGGCGGCGGCTCCATATCGTAAAACGCGATGAATCTTTCTCTCTAATTTTTTTCTCCCCGAACACGAATATATGGAGTTGGAGTTGAGGTCGGTGGAGCAACAAGGGGGCCCACGAGGCAGGGGGCGCGCCCAGGGGGGCAGGCGCGCCCCCCACCCTCATGGACAGGTGGAGGCCCCCTGACGTGGATTCTTCTTCCAGTATTTTTAATATTTTCCACAAATAAGTTCCGTGGAGTTTCAGGTCATTCCGAGAACTTTTGTTTCTGCACATAAATAACGAGAAATTGGATCTTTTGCCCCACTTTACTTCTCCATTGGATCATTTGCCCCCCCCTGAGAGGCTACCGGGTGGGGCCCGGGGCCACTGTCATTGAGACAATCAAAGGGCAAATCATCCAACCCCTTGTAAAGTGGGGCAAATCATCCAATCCCCCCATAAATAACACCATGGAAATTCTGCTGAAAACAGCGTCAGTCCGGGTTAGTTCCATTCAAATCATGCAAGTTAGAGTCCAAAACAAGGGCAAAAGTGTTTGGAAAAGTAGATACGACGGAGACGTATCAACTCCCCCAAGCTTAAACCTTTGCTTGTCCTCAAGCAATTCAGTTGACAAACTGAAAGTGATAAAGAAAAACTTTTACAAACTCTGTTTGCTCTTGTTGTTGTAAATATGTAAAGCCAGCATTCAAGTTTTCAGCAAAGATTATGACTAACCACATTCACAATAACTCTTAGGTCTCATGTTTACTCATGTCAATGGCATAATCAACTAGCGAGCAATAATAATAAATCTCGGATGACAACACTTTCTCAAAACAATGATGATATGATATAACAAGATGGTATCTCGCTAGCCCTTTCTGAGACCGCAAAACATAAATGCAGAGCACCTTTAAAGATCAAGGACTGACTAGACATTGTAATTCATGGTAAAAGAGATCCAATCATAGTCATACCCAATATAAATTAACAATAATGAATGCAAATGACAGCAGTGCTCTCCAGCTGGTGCTTTTTAATAAGAGGGTGATGACTCAACATGAAAGTAAATAGATAGGCCCTTCGCAGAGGGAAGCAGGGATTTCTAGAGGTGCCAGAGCTCGATTTTGAAATAGAGATAAATAATATTTTGAGTGGCATACTTTCATTGTCAACATAACAACCAAGAGATGGCGATATCTTCCATGCTACACACATTATAGGCGGTTCCCAAACAGAATGGTAAAGTTTATACTCCCCTCCACCAACAAGCATCAATCCATGGCTTGCTCGAAACAACGAGTGCCTCCAACTAACAATAGTCCCAGGGGGAGTTTTGTTTGCAATTATTTTGATTTAGTTTGCATAAAGCATGGGACTGGGCATCCCGCTGACCAGCCATTTTCTCGTGAGTGAGGAGTGGAGTCCACTCCTCTTGAGAATAACCCGCCTAACATGGAAGATACGGACAGCCCTAGTTGATACATGAGCTATTCGAGCATACAAAACAGAATTTCATTTGAAGGTTTAGAGTTTGGCACATACAAATTTACTTGGAACGGCGGGTAGATACCGCATATAGGAAGGTATAGTGGACTCATATGGAATAACTCTGGGGTTTAAGGGATTGGATGCACAAGCAGTATTCCCGCTTAGTACAAGTGAAGGCTAGCAAAAGACTGGGAAGCGACCAACTAGAGAGCGACAACCGTCATGAACATGCATTAAAATTAATAAACATTGAGTGCAAGCATGGGTAGGATATAATCCACCATGAACATAAATATCGCGAAGGCTATGTTGATTTGTTTCAACTACATGCGTGAACATGTGCCAAGTCAAGCCACTTGAATCATTCAAAGGAGGATACCACCCTATCATACCACATCACAACCATTTTAATAGCATGTTGGCATGCAAGGTAAACCATTATAAACTCCTAGCTAATTAAGCATGGCACAAGCAACTATAATCTCTAATTGTCATTGCAAACATGTTTATTCATAATAGGCTGAATCAGGAACGATGAACTAATCATATTTAAAAAAACAAGAGAGGTCGAGTTCATACCAGCTTCTCTCATCTCAGTCAGTCCATCATATATCGTCATTATTGCCTTTCACTTGCACGACCGAACGATGTGAATAATAATAATAGTGCAGGTGCATTGGACTAAGCTGGAATCTGCGAGCATTCAATAAACAGGAGAAGACAAGGCAATATGGGCTCTTGGTTAAATCAACAATAATGCATATAAGAGCCACTTCAACAATTTCATCATGGTCTTCTCCTCTCGACCCCCAAAGAAAAGAAATAAAACTATTTACACGGGAAAGCTCCCAACAAGCAAAAGAAGAACGGGAAATATTATTGGGTTTTCTTTTTAATTATTACTACTACAGCAAGAAAGGTAAACTAGCTAAAGCTATTACTAATTTTTTTTGGTTTTCTTAAGGTTTATCAAACACACAAGAAGAAAGCATAAAAAGAAAATAAACTAGCATGGATATTACAATGAAAGAGTATGAGCACCGACAACTAGCGATGAGTGTGTGAACATGAATGTAATGTCGGTGAGAAATACGTACTCCCCCAAGCTTAGGCTTTTGGCCTAAGTTGGTTTATTGCCACGGATGGCCTGGCGGATATCCATAGTTGTAGTTGGGGTCGTACTGAGATGAAGCGGTCATTGCATCGTGTGCTGCAGCTTGGAGGCGAGCTATCTCAGCCCTCCTCTTATACTCCTCCGCCTCCTCTCTGGTTATGTAATGTCTCCCTTTTTCCTGAAAGTCAAAGAAAGCAGGAGCAGGGAGGATAATATTGACAGCGTGACGCCTGTCAAAGATTAATCGATACTGGAGAGGCAGTTCATTCCTCTCAACAAACTGATGGTGAACCATAGCATTGAAGTCTAGATAAGTAGGAGGCAATTCAATATCATCATCACGTATGGTTACACCAAGAAAATCAGCTAAGCGGGTTGCATAAATTCCTCCAAAGAAATCTCCATTAATTTTATTATTATGCAACCTACGTGCAACAATAGCTCCCAAATTATAAGATTTATCTCCTAACACGGCACTCCTAAGAATACTGAGGTCAGGGACACACATGTGACATGCTTCATCCTTACCATTTATGCACCTACCTATGAAGAGAACAAAATAATGTATAGCAGGAAAATGAATACTCCCTATTGTAGCTTGTGTTATGTCTCTAGATTCACCCACAGTTATACTGGCAAGAAAATCTCTAAATTCAGATTTGTGAGGTTCACGAGGGCTACCCCATTGTGGAAGTTTGCAAGCAGTGGTAAAATCCTCTAAGTCCATAGTATAAGATTTTTCATAAAGATCAAACAGGACAGTTTGAGAATTGCGTGAAGATGAAAATTCAAACCTCCTCACAAAGGAACTAGTGAGATAGTGGTACTGACGGCACTTTTCCTCCTCGAAGCTCACAAGATCAGCGTTACGCAAATACGCGTTAAATTCTTCCTTGATTCCCGCTCGATCCATAAAGTCTTCTGAAGGCCATTCACAAGGCCGCACTGGAGCGTTCCTTGGTGGCTCATCATCGGCATCGCGCATTGCGAGCCTGGGGCCTTGCTTCCTTGAAGGGCCACCTTGGTACATTTTCCTAAACATATTTCTTCCTCTGAAAAATTTCTGAAATTTTTAGTAACTTCAAATAAAAGTAAACCAAACTCAACAAAATTGATAGCAACTACTCCTACAAGTGCCTGGAGCCTATATCATGCATTAAAACTACTTGGAACCATATAAATTTGACATGCCAGCTCAAGAACATGGTCACCTAGGCAACACAAATTTGCAATGAATAAAGCACTAGAACAAAAAACTAATTGGACCAATGGAGGAGTCACATACCAAAGAACAATCCCCCAAAGCAGTTTTGTGAGAGGTGCTTTGAGCAAGGAGATCAAAAATCACAGCAAAATGAGCTAGAACTCGTGCTTGAGCTGGATGGTGATTTTTTTGGGAGGAAGAAGAAGTGTGTGGGTGCAGGAATAAGTGGAAGGGAGCCACCATGGGCCCACGAGGCAGGGGGTGCTCTCTGGACCCTCGTGGCCAGGTGCTTGCTCCCCCTGCTGTGTTCTCAGTGCCAGATATTCTCAAATATTCCAGAAAAAATCATATTAAATTGGCAGGGCATTTGGAGAACTTTTATTTTCGGGATATTTTTATATTGCACGGATAATTCAGAAAACTGACAGAAAATACTATTTTTACTTTATTTCAACTAAATAAGAGAAAGTAGAAAGAGGTTACAGAAGGTTGTGCTTTCTAACTTCATCCATCTCATTCTCATCAAAAGGAATCCACTAACAAGGTTGATCAAGTCTTGTTAACAAACTCATTCCGACTAACATGGAACCGGAGAAATTTTGAATAACACTATGTTACCTCAACGGGGATATGCACATCCCCAATAATAAGAATATCATATTTCTTCTTGACAGTAGGAAGAGGAAATTCAAAACCTCCAATAATAATCGATGGAATTTTTCCAATAGAATTGATACTGTAAACTTGAGGTTGTTTCCTCGGGAAGTGTACCGTATGCTCATTACCGTTAACATGAAAAGTGACATTGCCTTTGTTGCAATCAATAACGGCCCCTGCAGTATTCAAAAAAGGTCTTCCAAGAATAATAGACATACTATCGTCCTCAGGAATATCAAGAATAACAAAGTCCGTTAAAATAGTAACGTTTGCAACCACAACTGGCACATCCTCACAAATACCGACAGGTATAGCAGTTGATTTATTAGCCATTTGCAAAGATATTTCAGTAGGTGTCAACTTATTCAAATCAAGTCTACGATATAAAGAGAGAGGCATAACACTAACACCGGCTCCAAGATCACATAAAGCAGTTTTAACATAATTTCTTTTAATGGAGCATGGTATAGTGGGCACTCCTGGATCTCCTAACTTCTTAGGTATTCCACCCTTGAAAGTGTAATTAGCAAGCATGGTGGAAATTTTAGCTTCCGGTATCTTTCTCTTATCAGTAACAATTTCTTTCATATACTTAGCATAAGGATTCATTTTGAGCATATCAGTTAATCGCATACGCAAGAAGATAGGTCTAATCATTTCAGCAAAGCGCTCAAAATCCTCATCATCCTTTTTCTTGGATGGTTTGGGAGGGAAAGGCATGGGTTTCTGAACCCAAGGTTCCCTTTCTTTATCGTGTTTCCTAGCAACAAAGTCTCTTTTATCATAACGTTGATTCTTCGATTGTGGGTTATCAAGATCAACAGCAGGTTCAATTTCTACATCATTGTCATTGCTAGGTTGAGCATCATCATTAACATTATCACTAGGTTCATGTTCATTACCAGATTGTGTTTCAGCATCAGAAATAGAAATATCATTGGGATTCTCAGGTGTTTCAGCAATAGGTTCACTAGAAGCATGCAAAGTCCTGTCGTTTTTCTTTTTCTTCTTTTTAGAAGGACTATGTGCATCTACATTATTTCTCTGAGAATCTTGCCCAATTCTCTTAGGATGGCCTTCAGGATACAAAGGTGTAGGGTAACGTAGCAGAAATTCAAAATTTTCTACGCATCACCAAGATCAATCTATGGAGTAATCTAGCAACGAGGGGAAGGGGAGTGCATCTACATACCCTTGTAGATCGCGATGCGGAAGCATTGCAAGAATGCGGATGAAGGAGTCATACTCGTAGCGATTCAGATCGCGGTTGATTCCGATCTAAGCGCCGAACCACGGCGCCTCCGCGTTCAACACACGTGCAGCCCGGTGACGTCTCCCACGCCTTGATCCAGCAAGGAGAGAGGGAGAGGTTGGGGAAGACTCTGTCCAGCAGCAGCACGACGGCGTGGTGGTGATGGAGGAGCGTGGCAATCCCGCAGGGCTTCGCCAAGCACCGCGGGAGAGGAGGAGGGAGAGGGATAGGGCTGCGCCAAGAGAGAGGTGTTCTCGTGTGTATGGCAGCCCCAAATACCCCAAGTATATATAGGGGAAGGGGAGGGGCTGCGCCCACATCTAGGGTTCCCTCCCCAGGGGTGACGGCAGCCCCCAAACCCATCTAGGGTGCGGCCAAGGGGAGGAGAAGGGGGGCGCCACTAGGGTGGGCCTTAAGGCCCATCTAGACCTAGGGTTTGCCCCCTCCCACTCTCCCATGCGCCTTGGGCCTTGGTGGGGGGCGCACCAGCCCACCTGGGGCTGGCCCCCTCCCACACTTGGCCCACGCAGCCTTCTAGGGCTGGTGGCCCCACTTGGTGGACCCCCGGGACCCTCCCGGTGGTCCCCGTACATTACCGATATCACCCGAAACTTTTCCGGTGACCAAAACAGGACTTCCCATATATAAATCTTTACCTCCGGACCATTCCGGAACTCCTCGTGACGTCCGGGAACTCATCCGGGACTCCGAACAACATTCGGTAACCACATACAAACTTCCTTTATAACCCTAGCGTCATCGAACCTTAAGTGTGTAGACCCTACGGGTTCGGGAACCATGCAGACATGACCGAGACGTTCTCCGGTCAATAACCAACAGCGGGATCTGGATACCCATGTTGGCTCCCACATGTTCCACGATGATCTCATCGGATGAACCACGATGTCGGGGATTTAATCAATCCCGTATCCAATTCCCTTTGTCTATCGGTATGTTACTTGCCCGAGATTCGATCGTCGGTATCCCGATACCTTGTTCAATCTCGTTACCGGCAAGTCTCTTTACTCGTTCCGTAACTCACATCATCCCGTGATCAACTCCTTGGTCACATTGTGCACATTATGATGATGTCCTACCGAGTGGGCCCAGAGATACCTCTCCGTTTACACGGAGTGACAAATCCCAGTCTCGATTCGTGCCAACCCAACAGACACTTTCGGAGATACCTGTAGTGCACCTTTATAGCCACCCGGTTACGTTGTGACGTTTGGTACACCCAAAGCATTACTACGGTATCCGGGAGTTGCACAATCTCATGGTCTAAGGAAATGATACTTGACATTAGAAAAGCTCTGAGCAAACGAACTACACGATCTTGTGCTAGGCTTAGGATTGGGTCTTGTCCATCACATCATTCTCCTAATGATGTGATCCCGTTATCAACGACATCCAATGTCCATGGTCAGGAAACCGTAACCATCTATTGATCAACGAGCTAGTCAACTAGAGGCTTACTAGGGACATGGTGTTGTCTATGTATCCACACATGTATCTGAGTTTCCTATCAATACAATTTTAGCATGGATAATAAACGATTATCATGAACAAGGAAATATAATAATAACCAATTTATTATTGCCTCTAGGGCATATTTCCAACAGTCTCCCACTTGCACTAGAGTCAATAATCTAGTTCACATCACCATGTGATTAACACTCACAGGTCACATCACCATGTGACCAACATCTAAAGAGTTTACTAGAGTCAACAATCTAGTTCACATCACTATGTGATTAACACTCAATGAGTTCTGGTTTGATCATGTTATGCTTGTGAGAGAGGTTATTAGTCAACGGGTCTGAACCTTTCAGATCCGTGTGTGCTTTACGAATATCTATGTCATCTTGTGGATGTCACCACGCGCTATTTGGAGCCATTTCAAATAACTGCTCTACTATACGAATTCGGTTTACTACTCAGAGTCATCCGGATTAGTGTCAAAGTTCGCATCGACGTAACCCTTTACGACGAACCCCTTTTCACCTCCATAATCGAGAAAATTCCTTAGTCCACTAGATACTAAGGATAAGTTCGACCGCTGTTATGTGATCCATTCCCGGATCACTATTGTACCCCTTGACCAACTCATGGCAAGGCACACTTCATGTGCGGTACACAGCATAGCATACTGTAGAGCCTACGTCTAAAGCATAGAGGACGACCTTCGTCCTTTCTCTCTCTTCTGCTGTGGTTAGGTCTTGAGTCTTACTCAATACTCACACCTTGTAACACAGCCAAGAACTCCTTTGCTGATCTATTTTGAACTCCTTCAAAAACTTGTCACGGTATGTATTCATTTGAAAGTACTATTAAGCATTTTTGATCTATCCTTATAGATCTTGATGCTCAATGTTCAAGTAGCTTAATCCAGGTTTTCCATGGAAAAACACTTTTCAAATAACCCTGTATGCTTTCCAGAAATTCTACATCATCTCTGATCAACAATATGTCAACAACATATACTCATCAGAAATTCTATAGTGCTCCCACTCACTTCTATGGAAATACAAGTTTCTCAAAAACTTTGTATAAACCCAAAATCTTTGATCATCTCATCAAAGCGTACATTCCAACTCCGAGATGCTTACTCCAGTCCTTAGAAGGATTGCTGGAGCTTTGCATACTTGTTAGCATCTTTCAGGATTGACAAAACCTTCTGGTTGTATCACATACAACCTTTCCTCAAGAAAATCTTCGAGGAAACAATGTTTTGACATCCTATCTGCAAGACTGCTAATACAATTCCAACAGACTCTTAGCATCGCTACGAGTGAGAAAGTCTCATCGTAGTCAACTCCTTGAACTTGTCGGAAAACATTTTAACGACAAGCCGAGCTTTCTTAATGGTGACACTTACCATTATTGTCTGTCTTCTTTTTAAAATCCATCTGCACCCAACAGCCTTACGACCATCAAGTACATGGATCCTCTCTCGGATTTTATGGCCTCGAGCCATTCGTCGGAATATGGGCCCACCATTGCTTCTCCATAGCTCGTAGGTTCATTGTTGTCTAGCAACATGACTTCCAAGACAGGATCACGTACCACTCTGAAGTAGTACGCATCCTCGTCGTCCTACGAGGTTTGGTAGTGACTTGATCCGAAGTTTCATGATCACTATCATGAGCTTCCACTTCAATTGGTGTAGGTGCCACAGGAACAACTTCCTGTGCCCTGCTACACGCTAGTTGAAGTGTCGGTTCAATAACCTTATCAAGTCTCCACCATCCTCCCACTCAATTCTTTCGAGAGAAACTTTTCCTCGAGAAAGGACCCGTTTCTAGAAGCAATTACTTTCTTCCAGATCTGAAATAGGAGGTATACCCAACTGTTTTGGGTATTCTATGAAGATGCATTTATCCGCTTTGGGTTCGAGCTTATCAGCCTGAAACTTTTTCACATAAGCATCGCAACCCCAAACTTTTAAGAAACGACGACTTAGGTTTCTCTAAACGGTGTCGTCTCAACGGAATTGCGTGGTGCCCCCTTTTAAAAGTGAATGCGGTTGTCTCTAATGCCTAACCCATAAACGATAGTGTAATTTGATAAGAGACATCATGGTATGCACCACATCCAATAGGGTGCAGTTATGATGTTCGGACACACCATCACACTATGGTGTTCTAGGCGGTATTAATTGTGAAACACTTTCCACAATGTCTTAATTGTGTGCCAAACTCGTAACTCAGATACTCATCTCTATGATCATATCACAGACATTTTATCCTTTTGTCACGACGATCTTCAACTTCACTCTGAAATTACTTGAACCTTTCAATAATTCAGACTTGTGTTTCATCAAGTAAATACACTCAGCATCTACTCAAATCATCTGTGAAGTAAGAACATAATGATATCCACTGCGTGCCTCAGCACTCATTGGACTGCACACATCAAATGTATTACTTCCAACAAGTTGCTCTCTTTGTTCCATCTTACTGAAAACGAGGCTTTTCAGTCATCTTGCCCATGTGGTATGATTTGCATGTCTCAAGTGATTCAAAATCAAGTGAGTCCAAACGATCCATCTGCATGGAGTTTCTTCATGCACATATACCAATAGACATGGTTCGCATGTCTCAATCTTTTCAAAAACGAGTGAGTCCAAAGATCCATCTACATGGAGCTTCTTCATGCGTTCTATATCAATATGACTCAAATATCAGTGCCACAAGTATGTGGTACTATCATTACTTTTGGCATGAACATGTGTATCACTACGATCGAGATTCAATAAACCATTTATTATAGGTGCAAGACCATTGAAGGTATTATTCAAATAAAAAGAGTAACCATTATTCTCCTTAAATGAATAACCGTATTGCGATAAACATAATCCAATCATGTTTATGCTCAACGCAAACACCAAACTCGATTGTAGAGGGAGCATGCGATGCTTGATCACATCAACCTTGGAAACACTTCCAACACATATCGTCATCTCACCTTTAGCTAGTCTCCGTTTATTCCGCATCTTTTATTTCGATTTACTAACACTTAGCAACCGAACCGGTATCTAATACCCTGGTGCTGCTAGGAGTACTAGTAAAGTACACATTCATATAATGTATATCCAATATACTTCTATCGACCTTGCCCGCCTTCTCATCTACCAAGTATCTAGGGTAGTTCTGCTTCAGTGACCGTTCCCCTCATTACAGAAGCACTTAGTCTCGGGTTTGGGTTCAACCTTGGGATTCTTCACTAGAGCAGCAATTGATTTGTTGTTTCATGAAGTATCCCTTTTGCCCTTGCCCTTCTAGAAACTAGCGGTTTTACTAACCATCAACAATTGATGCTCCTTCTTGATTTCTACTTTCGCGGTGTCAAACATCGCGAGTTGCTCAAGGATCATCATATCTATCCCTGATATGTTATAGTTCATCACGAAGCTCTAATAGCTTGGTGGCAGTGACTATGGAGAACCATCACTATCTCATCTGGAAGATTAACTCCCACTCGATTCAAGTGATTGTAGTACTCAGACAATCTGAGCACATGCTCAACGATTGAGCTTTTCTCCCTTAGTTTGCAGGCTTAAGAAACTTGTCAGAGGTCTCATACCTCTTGACGTGGGCATTAGTCTGAAATCCCAATTTCAGTCTTCGGAACATCTCATATGTTCTGCGACGTTTCAAAACGTCTTTGGTGCCACAATTCTAAACCGTTAGCATTACGCACTGAACTATCATGTAGTCATCAAAACGTGTATGTCAGATGTTTCGCAACATCTACAGACGACGCTGAGGTTCAGCACACCGAGCGGTGCATTAAGGACATAAGCCTTCTGTGCAGCAATGAGGACAATCCTCAGTTTACGGACCCAGTCCGCATAATTGCTACTATCAACTTTCAACTAAATTTTCTCTAGGAACATATCTTAAACAGTAGAGCTAAAGCGTAAGCTATGACATAATTTGCAAAGACCTTTTGACTATGTTCATGATAATGAAGTTCATCTGATTATTTAATGAACTCCCACTCAGATAGACATCCCTCTAGTCATCTAAGTGATACATGATCCGAGTCAAACTAGGCCGTGTCCGATCATCACATGAGATGGACTAGTCATCATCGGTGAACATCTGCATGTTGATCGCATCTACTATACGACTCATGTTCGACCTTTCGATCTCTTGTGTTCCGAGGCCATGTTTGTACATGCTAGGCTCGTCAAGTCAACCTAAGTGTTTCGCATGTGTACCGAGGCCATGTCTGTACATGCTAGGCTCGTCAACACCCGTTGTATTCGAACGTTAGAATCTATCACACCCGATCATCACGTGGTGCTTCGAAACAACGAACCTTCGCAATGGTGCACAGTTAGGGGGAACACTTCTCTTGAAATTTTAGTGAGGGATCATCTTATTTATGCTACCGTCGTTCTAAGCAAATAAGATGTAAACATGACAAACATCACATGCAAATCATAAAGTGACATGATATGGCCAATATCATCTTGCGCCTTTTGATCTCCATCTTCGAGGCGCGGCATGATCACCTTTGTCACCGGCATGACACCATGATCTCCATCATCATGATCTCCATCATCGTGTCTTCTTGAAGTTGTCTCGCCAACTATTACTTCTACTACTATGGCTAACGGTTAGCAATAAAGTAAAGTAATTACATGGCGTTTTCATTGACACGCAGGTCATACAATAAATTAAGACAACTCCTATGGCTCCTGCCGGTTGTCATACTCATCGACATGCAAGTCGTGATTCCTATTACAAGAATATGATCAATCTCATACATCACATATATCATTCATCACATCTTCTGGCCATATCACATCACAAGGCACATGCTGCAAAAACAAGTTAGACGTCCTCTAATTGTTGTTGCAAGTTTTTACGTGGCTTGTATAGGTTTCTAGCAAGAACGTTTCTTACATACGTAAGACCACAACGTGATATGCCAATTTCTATTTACCCTTCATAAGGACCCTTTTCATCGAATCCGTTCCGACTAAAGTGGGAGAGACAGACACCCGCTAGCCAACTTATGCAACTAGTGCATGTTAGTCGGTGGAACCTGTCTCACGTAAGCGTACGTGTAAGGTCGGTCCGGGCCGCTTCATCCCACAATACCGCCGAAACAAGATAAGACTAGTAGCGGCAAGAAGAATTGGCAACATCTACGCCCACAACTACTTTGTGTTCTACTCGTGCATAGAAACTACGCATAGACCTAGCTCATGATGCCACTGTAGGGTAACGTAGCAGAAATTCAAAATTTTCTACGCATCACCAAGATCAATCTATGGAGTAATCTAGCAACGAGGGGAAGGGGAGTGCATCTACATACCCTTGTAGATCGCGATGCGGAAGCGTTGCAAGAACGCGGATGAAGGAGTCGTACTCGTAGCGATTCAGATCGCGGTTGATTCCGATCTAAGCGCCGAACCACGGCGCCTCCGCGTTCAACACACGTGCAGCCCGGTGACGTCTCCCACGCCTTGATCCAGCAAGGAGAGAGGGAGAGGTTGGGGAAGACTCCGTCCAGCAGCAGCACGACGGCGTGGTGGTGATGGAGGAGCGTGGCAATCCCGCAGGGCTTCGCCAAGCACCGCGGGAGAGGAGGAGGGAGAGGGATAGGGCTGCGCCAAGAGAGAGGTGTTCTCGTGTGTATGGCAGCCCCAAATACCTCAAGTATATATAGGGGAAGGGGAGGGGCTGCGCCCCCATCTAGGGTTCCCTCCCGAGGGGTGACGGCAGCCCCCAAACCCATCTAGGGTGCGACCAAGGGGAGAAGAAGGGGGGGCGCCACTAGGGTGGGCCTTAAGACCCATCTGGACCTAGGGTTTGCCCCCTCCCACTCTCCCATGCGCCTTGGGCCTTGGTGGGGGGCGCACCAGCCCACCTGGGGCTGGCCCCCTCCCACACTTGGCCCACGCAGCCTTCTGGGGCTGGTGGCCCCACTTGGTGGACCCCCGGGACCCTCCCGGTGGTCCCCGTACATTACCGATATCACCCGAAACTTTTCCGGTGACCAAAACAGGACTTCCCATATATAAATCTTTACCTCCGGACCATTCCGGAACTCCTCGTGACGTCCGGGATCTCATCCGGGACTCCGAACAACATTCGGTAACCACATACAAACTTCCTTTATAACCCTAGCGTCATCGAACCTTAAGTGTGTAGACCCTATGGGTTCGGGAACCATGCAGACATGACCGAGACGTTCTCCGGTCAATAACCAACAGCGGGATCTGGATACCCATGTTGGCTCCCACATGTTCCACGATGATCTCATCGGATGAACCACGATGTCGGGGATTTAATCAATCCCGTATCCAATTCCCTTTGTCTATCGGTATGTTACTTGCCCGAGATTCGATCGTCGGTATCCCGATACCTTGTTCAATCTCGTTACCGGCAAGTCTCTTTACTCGTTCCGTAACTCACATCATCCCGTGATCAACTCCTTGGTCACATTGTGCACATTATGATGATGTCCTACCGAGTGGGCCCAGAGATACCTCTCCGTTTACACGGAGTGACAAATCCCAGTCTCGATTCGTGCCAACCCAACAGACACTTTCGGAGATACCTGTAGTGCACCTTTATAGCCACCCGGTTACGTTGTGACGTTTGGTACACCCAAAGCATTCCTACGGTATCCGGGAGTTGCACAATCTCATGGTCTAAGGAAATGATACTTGACATTAGAAAAGCTCTGAGCAAACGAACTACACGATCTTGTGCTAGGCTTAGGATTGGGTCTTGTCCATCACATCATTCTCCTAATGATGTGATCCCGTTATCAACGACATCCAATGTCCATGGTCAGGAAACCGTAACCATCTATTGATCAACGAGCTAGTCAACTAGAGGCTTACTAGGGACATGGTGTTGTCTATGTATCCACACATGTATCTGAGTTTCCTATCAATACAATTTTAGCATGGATAATAAACGATTATCATGAACAAGGAAATATAATAATAACCAATTTATTATTGCCTCTAGGGCATATTTCCAACAAAAGGTTCCTGAGTCATTTTACCGGTTCTAGTAGCCACTCTGACAGCATAGTCATTATTCTTACTATTCATTTCATTGAGAAAATCATTCTGAGCTTTAAGTACTTGTTCTACTTGAGTGGTGACCATAGAAGCATGTTTACTAATGAGTTTAAGTTCACCTTTAACTCTAGACATATAATCACCCAAGTGTTCAATCATATAAGCATTTTGTTTTAATTGTCTACCAAAATAAGCATTAAAATCTTCTTGCTTAACCATAAAGTTATCAAACTCATCCAAACATTGGCTGGCAAACTTAGTAGGAGGGATTTCAGCTTTACCATATCTATAGAGAGAATTTACCTTTACTACCTGTGTCGGGTTATCAAGACCATGTGTTTCTTCAATAGGTAATGGATCAAGATCATATATTTCTTCAATAGGCGGTAAATTAAGACCATGTATTTCTTCAATAGGAGGTAAATTATTAACATCTTCAGCTTTTATACCTTTTTCTTTCATAGATTTCTTTGCCTCTTGCATATCTTCAGGACTGAGGAATAGAACTCCCCTTTTCTTCGGAGTTGGTTTAGGAATAGGCTTAGGAGTTGGCTCAGGAAGTGTCCAATTATTTTCATTTGTCAACATATTATTCAATAGAATCTCAGCTTCATCCGGTGTTCTTTCCCTGAAAACAGAACCAGCACAACTATCCAGGTAATCTCTGGAAGCATCGGTTAGTCCATTATAAAAGATATCAAGTATTTCATTTTTCTTGAGAGGATGATCAGGCAAAGCATTAAGTAATTGGAGAAGCCTCCCCCAAGCTTGTGGGAGACTCTCTTCTTCAATTTGCACAAAATTATATATATCCCTTAAAGCAGCTTGTTTCTTATGAGCTGGGAAATATTTAGCAGAGAAGTAATAAATCATATCCTGGGGACTACGCACACAACCAGGATCAAGAGAATTAAACCATATCTTAGCATCACCCTTTAATGAGAACGGAAATATTTTAAGGATATAAAAGTAGCGAGTTCTCTCATCATTAGTGAACAGGGTGGCTATATCATTTAATTTAGTAAGATGTGCCACAACAGTTTCAGATTCATAGCCATAGAAATGATCAGATTCAACCAAAGCAATTATATCAGGATCAACAGAGAATTCATAATCCTTATCAGTAACACAGATAGGTGAAGTAGCAAAAGCAGGGTCAGGTTTCATTCTAGCATTAAGAGATTGCTGCTTCCATTTAGCTAATAACTTCTTAAGAACACTTCTATCATTGCAAGCAAGAATAGCTCTAGCAGCTTCTTCATCCAGAACATAACCCTCAGGCACAACAGGCAATTCATATTTATTAGGGGGAGAGTCTTCATCGTCACTATCATCAAAATTATCAGTTTCAATAATTTCATTCTCTCTAGCCCTAGCAAGTTGTTCATCAAGAAATTCACCAAGTGGCACAGTAGTATCAAGCATAGAAGTAGTTTCATCATAAGTATCATGCATAGCAGAAGTGGCATCATCAATAACATGCGACATATCAGAATTAATAGCAGAAGCAGGTTGGTGTCGCAAGCTTACTCAAAACAGAAGGTGAATCAAGGCAGAGCAAGATGGCAGTTCCTTACCTCCCCTCGTAGTTGAGGGATAGATTTTTGTTTTCTCGTCTTTCAAGTTCTTCATAGTGACCAGCAGATATAAATCCCAAGTGACTCAAAGAATAGAGCTATGATCCCCAGCAACGGCGCCAGAAAATAGTCTTGATAACCCACAAGTATAGGGGATCGCAACAGTTTTCAAGGGTAGAGTATTCAACCCAAATTTATTGATTCGACACAAGGGAGCCAAAGAATATTCTCAAGTATTAGCAGTTGAGTTGTCAATTCAACCACACCTGGATAACTTAATATCTGCAGCAAAGTATTTAGTAGCAAAGTAATATGGAAGTAATGGTAACGGTAGGAAAAGTAATATTTTTGGGTTTTCTAGTAATTGTAACAGTAGCAACGGAAAAGTAAATAAGCGAAGAACAATATGTGAAAAGCTCGTAGGCATTGGATCGGTGATGGAGAATTATGCCGGATGCGGTTCATCATGTAACAGTCATAACATAGGGTGACACAGAACTAGCTCCAATTCATCAATGTAATGTAGGCATGTATTCCGAATATAGTCATACGTGCTTATGGAAAAGAACTTGCATGACATCTTTTGTCCTACCCTCCCGTGGCAGCGGGTCCTAGCGGAAACTAAGGGATATTAAGGCCTCCTTTTAATAGAGTACCGGACCAAAGCATTAACAAATAGTCAATACATGAACTCCTCAAACTACGGTCATCGCCGGGAGTGGTCCCGATTATTGTCACTTCGGGGTTGCTGGATCATAACACATAGTAGGTGACTATAGACTTGCAAGATAGGATCAAGAACTCACATATATTCATGAAAACATAATAGGTTCAGATCTGAAATCATGGCACACGGGCCCTAGTGACAAGCATTAAGCATAGCAAAGCCATAGCAACATCAATCTCAGAACATAGTGGATACTAGGGATCAAACCCTAACAAAACTAACTCGATTACATGATAAATCTCATCCAACCCATCACCGTCCAGCAAGCCTACGATGGAATTACTCACGCACGGCGGTGAGCATCATGAAATTGGTGATGGAGGATGGTTGATGATGACGACGACGACGGATTCCCCTCTCCGAAGCCCCGAACGGACTCCAGATCAGCCCTCCCGAGAGAGTTTAGGGCTTGGCGGCGGCTCCGTATCGTAAATTGCGATGAATCTTTCTCTCTGATTTTTTTCTCCCTGAACACGAATATATGGAGTTGGAGTTGAGGTCGGTGGAGCAACAGGGGGCCCACGAGGCAGGGGGCGTGCCCAGGGGGGCAGGCGCGCTCCCCACCCTTGTGGACAGGTGGAGGGCCCCCTGACGTGGATTCTTCTTCTAGTATTTTTAATATTTTCCACAAATAAGTTCCGTGGAGTTTCAGGTCATTCCGAGAACTTTTGTTTCTGCACATAAATAACACCATGGCAATTCTGCTGAAAACAGCGTCAGTCCAGGTTAGTTCCATTCAAATCATGCAAGTTAGAGTCCAAAACAAGGGCAAAAGTGTTTGGAAAAGTAAATACGACGGAGACGTATCACTAGTTTCATATAATTTATTACCGCCGCATGAAGAAAACTAAACTCAAAGTACATGCCGAACAGCGTGCCAGTTGCAAGGCTGCTGGCGCACCTTGACTTGCACCGTCGACATGGTGGTGGTGGTGGTGGTGGCGCCATTTCCCTAAAGCAATATGGTTAAAGGATTAACGATCCAAAAAGTAAACAAAAAGTTTTCAATACACATAAGGTTTTGAATAATATACACATTAGGTTCACATCATAGAGAATACACATCAGATTCACAGGGCAAGCAAAATAACAACTAAATTGTAGTTCAGTTTAGACAATAACCTAACAGAGATCATGTAAACCAAACAGAGCCTAATAATAAGATAAATGGCATATTGCCATTATTGCGCAAGCAGACAAGCAAAAGTAGTTCAATCGAGAGAGAGAACCCCTCTCTAAACCCTAGAACACTAGGCACCGCCGCCGCCACTAAACAAAAGCCAAGGCAGGACGAGAGAGAGAATCCCTCTCTAAACCCTAGAACACTAGGCATCGCCGCCGCCGCCACTGCTCCAGGGACTGCAGCCAAGGAAGAAGAAACCAAGCCTCCGCCCTTCTGCTGCCCTTAATCCCCCCTCGCTCAGGTCAGTTCACTCGCTCCCTTCTACTGCCCTCAATCCCCCCCCCCGCCCGCCTCTACCCGCTTCCTTTTCTGTCTCCTGGATTCGACCAAGTTTGGCTGACCAAACTTGTGCATCTGGATTAGTTCCTCACCTAACCCCTCTCTCTACTCTCACCCAACCCCTCTCTCTACTCTCTCTACTTTTCTGTCTCTTCTATGCAAGCGAAACATGCTGCTCTGCTCTGCCAAATTAAGCAGCGGAAAACAACGCTTAAAATAACATCCCGCTACCACGATGGCAACTGGCACTAAACAAACCATACCTCCCGCCGGTGGTTGCCAAAAACAATCCACACGCGATGATGCCATGGCTCCTCGCATCACTGAGGCTTGGCGCCCCGGGCTGCTCTCGCCGGGCGGCCCTGCTGCTCTTCTGGGCCGTGCTCGGCGGCACCGACGTCGACTACGTGCTCTACAAGGACGCCACCAAGTCTGTGGAGGATCGTGTCTACACGCTCTTCTTGGGAGGATGACGCTCGCGGAGAAGATCGGGCTTGTGGCCACGCCGGACGTTCTCCGGGACAACTTCATCGGTAGCGGCAGCGTGCCGCGGAAGGGCGCCACGGCCAAGGATTGGCAGGACATGGTGAATGGCTTCCTATGACCGTTGGTGAGCCGCCGCGGCGAATCGATCGGAGCCTAGCTAGTGGTGGCGCGCGCAGGGAGGAGATCGAGGGGGACTTACGGGGCTGGAGCGTCGGAGGAGGCGAGAGGCGACCGCGCGTGGTTGCGGCGCACAGCGCCAGCGACGGGGGTGAGGCGGCCGGGGAGGAACCCTAACCACGACGGCGTCGTCGGGTGGAGCGGATCGATAATGTGAGAGTGAGGGGTGCGGGGAGCGCTCGGGCCGATTTTCTTTTCCTTTAGTAGTAGCGCTGGGTAGAGGCCGGCGCTACTGCTAAGCCCACCAGCTGTAGCGCCCGTTCGAAACAAACGCTACAGGTAAGTGGGCTACCTTTTTGCCCTGCGGCCCATGTAACAGCAGCGCGGCCCAAGCTAACAAACGCTACTGTTATTTAGTAGTAGTAGCGTGTTTTGTACCAGGCGCTACTGGTAAATACCAGTAGCGTGGGTGCCTAAACAGGCGCTACTGCTAAACTTCTATCTATAAGCATTTTCCTAGTAGTGGCTCTATCTCGATTGAGGTACAAGCGAAGAAACTGTGATTCTAGTCTCGGTCGCCGAAAGTCCTCATCGTCTTGCTCCTCCGATGAACACTCGTCAAAGAACTTCTTCCTCAAGCTCTTCATCTACACTATGCAATATTTTAGATTGAATTTGATTGCAACCTTATATTTGATCCGCGACCGGTTATATTTGAGGGGCAGCCGATGCGGTGCTTATAATTTTTGAAGAGTTAAACCGGATAAGGGACCGGCTAGATCCGGTTAACTTCTCAGAACAAAAAAAAAAGAAGTTAAAGCTTTTTAAGGCATCGGCTACAGAAGTACATATACGCTTAAGCTGGCCAGCTCGTACCGAGCAACGTGAACTCTGTCGCCTGTCAAGTGACAGGCCGAAGATGAACACTCAAGTCATCTGCTTGTACTCGAGCCCCCCCCCCCCCCCCCTCCTCCCCCAACCGGCTCCTCTACCGTGCAGTGGGCACGGTAGGAATGTTGCAGTACCCCGGGACAATGTAAATACAGAAGGCACGGCAGGGTGACTGTAGCTGAAATTACTGTTTGCATACTCTAGCGGAATGTACTGTTTCGGTTCTGTAGCATTTGCACTGTTTGCGTACTGTAGCAAATAGATCTGAGCCATTCATATTGCACCTAACAGCTGATAGATGCCCAAAGACAGGGTACTGTAGCGTCCCTGCCGTGCTCACTGCACGGTAGAGGAGCTGCCCCCCCTCCCCCAACACACACACACGCACGAACAGATCGAGATTAGTTTGTGGGTTAATCAAAGGACGTAACAGCTGGCGTTCGTCATTACATTATCCGCGGCACTGGTGCAATGCATCTGATTGTACCGCCTGCTGTGCCAGTGCTCTTGATTAATTGTCTCTGGTAGGTCATGGGGTTGCGATTCTTTAGTGGCAGGCTGGCGTGGATCCGTGCGTATATCTGGAGAGTATCTTGTAGGAATCCGTAAACAACGATCCAAGGAGAAATGGTGAAATCACGAGCATAGGGCACAGTGAGATACTTAAAGAGTGCTGTTTCATGATCCATTCGACTATACTACTAGTAGTACTATCATAGATATCAGTTACTTATCTGCCGTCGAAACTTGGAATTAATAACATGCCTGCATCAGCATGTCAGCATGCCAATATCAGTGAGATCCTTTGCTAAGGCTCTCGTGTAATTTTGGAAGGATCCGTCCATCGAACCTTGTCGTCTATCTATCTTTTGAGTGACCAGCCGTGGAAACGAAGCAAGGCGGCAATGGAAAAGAAAGATCCGGGCGGGGTGACGGGGCAACAAGAATGGCACGCGCAGGAGAGCGCATCGATCGGTCCCTCGACGCAGGGACTGACAGGACGAACACCAACCCAATCATTCGCTCATCCGATCGATCGACATAACTAGGAACCCCACATCGAGCCGCTGATGGGCATGGAGTTCCAATGATTTCTCCGGTCCAGATACAGCACCAGCGAGCCGATTGACAGGCAGATCAACATTGAAAGCTTGAGGTCGACACGGCCATGGATGGAGCGGGAGCGGATCGCTACCTTGCAGGTGCAGGCCGCTGTGGCGGTGGCGCTAGAGAAGAAAGGAAGATGTCCCCGTCGTCGCCCGTCTGCTCGACGGAGAAGTGCGATGCGATGCGCTGCGGTACGTACGGTGCACGGGGCGCCCATCCGCGTCGCGCCCCCACGGCACAGTGCACGGCGATACGTGCGTGAATACGTGATGGCAACGGCGATGGGCCGGCCAGCGCGCGAGGTGGGGCAGCGTTTGGGTGGGTGGTGCCCGAGCGAGCGAGCGATCTCCGCCGACGCGCGCGGCCATGCCGGCATTGAATGGGGCCGTGAGCTGTGCGCGAGGTGGGCCGGCGCCCGCCGACTGCACGTGTCCCCGCCGGCCGTCGCGCCACTCCTACTCTTTGGGTTTTTTTTCCTTTTTTTTTGTGAGCATACTACTCTTTGGTTTCTGTCCGTGACACCTGGACGGAGTCAAAAAGTTTGTTACTGCCACGGTGGAGGGTCAAGCTCGTTCTAACGCTGCGCTCGCACACAAGTCAACTGCGTGGCGATCATTGCTCTGCTCACATTGTCCAACTTGATCTGCTGCTGCTACTACTCGAGTTTGACTGAGCTGTCCGCTTTGCAATGTCACGGGCAGGATGGTCAACCCAACCAACCAGCAAAAGGTATTGTACACGTACAAAGTGCTCGTGTACGTACGTACTTTACCCAGAGTCTTCCACAGCAAGATGATGATTCACCCAGGCCTGGGCTCTGGGCTCCTTGCTCTGCAAGCTCAGTGTCCAAAGTGAAAAAAGTAATCCAACGTGTCCAGGAGCCAGCTGCCGCCTTGCCTTGCCTGCCACACCACACTATCCAGTATCCACTCATCCCCATGCCATGCCCGCCCGTGCGGGCTCTGCCGAGCCACATGACACCACCCTATAAAAACAGCCCGCCGCGCTCCGCTTGCCACACCACGGTCCACGCCACCAGCTCCAGCAGACCGCGACGACGCACGCCGGGATCGATCATCTTCAGGGATCATCTTCAGGACTTCAGCAAGCCGGACGCAGATGGCAGCGGGGTTCCGCCGGCGGCTCGCCTGCCTCACCGCCCCCAGGGCCTCCTCCTACCTCCGCCGCACGCGCCACAAGAAGCTCTCCTACGCCCGCGCCCGCTCCGCCAGCCTCCCCGGCCGCTTCCACCCGGTCGTCGCCGGCCTCCACGACGCCGCCAACGAGGTGCTTGGGTGGACCGAGGCGCCCGCGTCGGCGCAGGCCGGCACGGAGTGGATCGGCGACGGCGTGGGGCACCTCGGCCGGCTCCTGGCGGGGCTCACCGACCTGCTCCACCACCCGCAGGCGCAGGACCCGCTCCGGCACTCGCGTCGGCCGGGCGGCAAGGCGGCCGCGCCGTGGGCGGAGCGGCTGCTGGACGACCTCCTCCTCCTCGCCGACGCGCACGGCTGCTTCCGCGAGGCGCTCCTGTCCCTCAAGCAGCTGCTCGCCGAGGCCCACGCCGCGGTGCGCCGACGCGACGCCGCGCGCCTCGCGGCCGCGCTGCGCGCGCGCCGTCGGTCGGACCGCGACATCTCCCGCCTCGCCTCCACATTGCGCGCCCTCTCCCACCGTTCGTGCTCCTCCGCCGCGTCGACGTCCGACTCCGGCGAGGCCGCGCTCGCCGAAGCCGTTGCGGCCGCGACCTGCGCCGCGGCGGCCGCCTCCGCCGCAATCTTCGCCGGTCTCGCCTCCGCCTCCGCCTCCTCTGCATCGCGCGCATTGACCTCCCCGACATCGGCCTCTTCTCCCGCGAAGGCCGCGCCGGTGTGGTGGGTGTCCGACCTCCTACGCTGGCGGCGGCGCACGGTGTCCGTCGCCGCCTGCGAGTCCTCCGGATCGCCCCGTGGCACCAAGGAGACACCTTCGGAAGAATGCTGCGACGAGGAGGAGGACGAGAGGAAGGCGGCCATGGAACGGCTGCGGGGCCTCGAGGAGTCCGTCGTGGCCGCCGAGGACGGCTGCGAGCAGGTGTACCGCGCGCTCGTGAACGCGCGGGTGTCGCTGCTCAACGTCCTCACGCCCTGCTTTTGAGTTTTGACGGCCCGATAGGACAATGTGGATTAGTTTGATTCGATTGATCTTTCTTAGTTTTCTGTAGCTTGTGTATACATGATGTACAGAGATCGTTTCAAATTGAAACGAGATTGTAATTAGGCGAAATGCTCAGTAAATTTTTGTTCTTGATTGACTGAAAACGTCTCGTCCAAATTTTGCAGTTGTTCTCTCTGTTAGGCTAAGGTACTCCCTCCATTCCTTTTTACTCCGCATATAAGATTTATGTCGAATCAAACTTTACAAACTTTGATCAGATGTGTATAAAAAAAATCAACATCTACAATACCAAATATACATAATATGAAACTACATTCCATAATGAATCTAGAGATATTCCTTTGGCCTTGTAAATGTCGATTTTTTTTCTATAAGTTTGATCAAAATAGGGATACTTCAAGTTATATGCAGACTAAAAAAACGGAAGGAGTAATCATGGCGTATACTCATCTTCATTCGCCAAAAAGAGAAAGGTATACTCTTTTTTTTTGCGATGGAAGAAAAAGGTGTACTCCTCTTGGGAGCTTTTTGAAAAGCTTATTTGGTTCAATTGCCATTACGGTAAAGTTTAGTTTTCCGGTGACATAAGCCAATTTTTTCACTTTTTGTCCGACAGCAATGTATTTTTTTTCTTCAGTTTTTTCATGTTGTGTGTGTCGATAAGTTAGCTATATGCTCTGCCATCTTCAACTACTGCCGAGTGTAAGCGACTGTTTACATTTGGACTCTTGCACCGTCTAAACTGTTTACTAGATATTTTCTGGTCGCTTGAATATCATAGGCCGACACGGTGGTGGGATCGTAACTGTTTGGATTTTGGTCGCTTGCTCCGACATGGTGGTGGGATCACATCTAGCACTAGCAGTCCAGGATTATTCCAAGAAAGAAAAGGGATGGACGGGAAAAATCTCACCCAGGCAGATTCCCTAACCCACCTTTATATTTCGTGGAAGTGGGAGATTTTACAGTGCACTACATCCCTGAATTTTTTTGGCGCCACAAACGTTTCCTCTTTCGCCCGTCCCTCCCGTCTGCGTCGCCATCGCCACCGTGCCACCTTCCTTCGCCCGTGGCTCCAACAATACCGTGAATTGAAATTTGAAAGACCACGTCGTCTCATTTCCTCGTGGGAAACATCAAGAGCAAGGCCAAAGTTTGGACAATCGCGGGCATGAAACATTTGAGAAACACATGCTGGGAGAGTCATGTCCGTCTTACGCTTTTCCTTTTCTTTTCGAACCTACCGTGTAAGATGATCTGTCCTTTTTCTGTCTTACTCAGTGATTGAGGTAAATCTTTCGCCTCCGATTCGAAAGGAAGAAGAAAAAAAAGGTCGTGAACTTCAAGCCTAATATCTTGAGATTACTATCACAAGACGAAAATCGTACTGCACCTTTTTTCAACTATGAACTACTACTACTAGTACTTTACTCCAGTTATGAATCGATCCACCTCAGTTCGATTAGGAACCGGAATCAAATTACACGCATATATAATAGACTTTGATCCACATGTGAGCAAATCTGCTTCACATACCCACACATACGTCTGTAGTTCGGTTCTACTCCTAGATTCCATTCCAGCGATACGAAGCCATATGAGTCATGCAAGGTTTGGCTCTCTGAACCGCTACTATAAAAGTAAAGACTGCCGTTAAGCCGACCGGGCGTATGCATGTGAGGCCTCATCAGGGCATGAATCTATGTTAAATTGCCTAGGTCGTGATTCGGTCGGTTTGGCGTCACATGGAGATCGATGGAGTGGATCAGCGGGTCAAGAAGTTGGGGTGTCATGCACGCACGTTGGTTGGAGCCGGACTGACTGACTAACTTGAACGCCCCTCTGCGCTGAGGTTGACATCCAGCGTCTCCGTTCCAGGCTATGCCGTATTCAAGACAAATCTTTGTGGCGCTCAATTATGCATGGGATGAGCAGCGTCTACTAGCGCATGTGCCGTGAGGCCAGGAGCACGTATCCATGAGCTAGCCCTGTCTCTGTGCTGAACACCACATGCGCCAAACAAAAATTCACTATTGCAGACGTGTTTCCTCTCTTTCTCTCCTTGAGTACTTCGAGAATGTTGAGCATATAGTGGCTTAATCGGCAGCTAGCTACGTGTGGTAGAGAGAGAAACACGAGGAATATATATATGTGTGTGCGCCTTGCAGAACAGGTCGCACTTGCACCGTGTTTCTGAGCTATCAGATCAGTGGAAGTGTCGCGCGCCAAGGTTGATCACAGTGCACCTGAACGCGAAAGCGGCTCGGCAGCAAGATCGTCGATTAAGGAAAGCTATGCATGCTAATAAGCTAATGATCGATGGGTCCAGACGGAGGTTGCAATCGGACCCCCACCTTCACTTTGGGGCATCTGGACTCTGCACGGTACGGGAAACCTGCAACCAAATGGTAGTACGTGGTTAGCAGTACTAGCACAGAGTTTAGAGCACTTGTCATCCGATAAATGGTTCGTACCACGGGGTTGATGACATGGACGGGATAACGAATCTATCGTCGTCCATTTTTCAGACGAATGATTGAATAAACGCTCGTGCTGCCGACGTCGTGCCAACTAAATTTTGGGCCCAGTTGAGTGAGTGGGATTGCATGGAAGGGGAAGCCACACCCCCTTCTTGTGGCTATTTTTTTTAAATAATACTTTTTTTATTAATTTTCATAAATATTACGCCGGATTTTTTTTTGAAAATAATACATCGTCAGCCTGCTGCTGGCCGATTGGATCCAATCAGCCTATAGGTAGCCGATTGGGCCCCAATCGGCTTTGGGGTGGCCGATTGGCCAGACCTATCGGCCACTAGTTGTAGATTATGTCGGCCACCTGTTGGCCGACTAGAGCTAATCGGCTATCTGTAGGCTGATTAGCATTAATTGGCAACCTATAGGCCGACAGGTGCATGCACCCATTTTCTTCCCCCGTACGTTTCCTACTTTTATCTTGGGCTGTCATTTCCCGTCATATTTTTCCGTTTTGCTAGTTCCCGCCATATTTTCCCGCTCCCTAGTTCCCGCCATATTTTCCCCCGTTGCTAGTTCCCGCCATATTTTCTCGCTCTCTAGTTCCCGCCACATTTTCCCGCTTTCTAACCGCGGCCACATTTTCCCGCTCTATAGTTCCCGCCAGTATCTCCCGCCATATTTTCCCGCTTCTGAGTTCCCGCCTTTCTTTGTGTTCTCAACCTATAAAACACCCTCGACACTAACGTGGGTAAGCATTCTACTGTAGTCTCGTAGTCTCGCCAAGATGTCCGGATATCCTTTTGATCGTAGTTTTCACCCTCGTATGTCCCAATGTCTTCTGGATTTAGCCACCGATTTCAGGGTAGACAACATATTAGTTATGTGGGACAAACTCATCAGTACTGACACCCTACTGAATGAGCTGTCTCACGCATTAAGTAGGTGCGGGTGGCCTTCAAGGACCTTTGAGGAGATACGGAAATAACTTCTCAGGTTGCAGGGAATATGGATGAAGCAACAATCTAAGAGTGAAACATACCTAAAGTTTGCAGCAAAACATACTTTTTTATGGACTGTCGACAGCGAGGATGAAGATGATATCTTCATGCCGTCAGTTAAGAGTTCTGCATCGTCGAAGGGCAAGAGTTCTTCATCGTCGAAGGGCAAGAGTTCTGCATCGATGGAGGATGACGATGATGACTTCATGTAGTTTTTAAGCTATATGTTGTAAGTTCATTCCTACCTACCGTTTAATTTAGATGTAGTTGTATCCAGTTGTTTGTACTGTCTTATTGTAGGAGCATTATGTTCTATCTAAATATGATGTTGTAGTTTGGATAACAAAGTATTAAAATAGAGTAGGCATATGTCTCATACATAAGTACATAGTCATTTCTCTCATACATAGAATAGAGATAAGTCTCATACATAAGTAGATGGTCATGTCTCTACTGATAGATAGAAGTGTCACTGACGACGTTTGCCATGGCGCGCAGGCAGTGCTTGAGGCGTCGACCATCCCAACCTGTGGGGTGGCCTAATGTTACGAGGAGGAATCTCAGACTCGCCCTGGTCATACTATGTATCCTGTGTGGGGCCAGGTGGAGGAGTCGAAAACATGTTCATCCACTGGGTGTGTTACGACATCTGATCTTGTATGTTCTCCTCAGGATGTTGATCACTCACCCATGTGGATCCCGACATAGACGCCTGATATCCGTAGGCTCCTGCAGGAGGGAACGTTAAGTCATGAAGAATGAGATCACCTCAATTGATATATAGGTGGATGGGCATGGGAAAAAGCCCCTCCAAGCCCTAGGGCACAGCTAAGGGGGAGAGGAATTGGACTCCAAGTCCAATCCTATTCCTACTAGGACTCCTTCCTTTTTTGCCTTCCCTAGCCACATGGGCTTTTGAGGACTTGGTGCGCCTAGCCCAATAAGGCCAGGGCGCCTCCCCGCAGCCCATGCTAGCCCTTGGGTTGTGGTGGACCCACTTGTGGACTTCCGGACCCTCGAAATCCTCCGGAAACTTCTGGAAGCTTCTCCGTACAATACCAAAAAAACTCCACCTTTTCCCGGAACGCAAAATATGACTTCCCATATATAAATCTTTACCTCTCGACCATTCTGAGACTCCCTGTGACTTCCAGGATCTCATCCGGGACTCCGAACAACATTTGGTTACCACTCATCAAATATCCCAATACTACTCTAGCGTCAACGAACGTTAAGCATGCGACCCTGCGGGTTCGGGAATTATGTAGCCATGACCGAGACACCTCTCTGGTCAATAACCAATAGCGGGACCTGGATGCCCATATTGATTCCTACATATTCCACGGAGATATTTTATTGGTTGAACCTTTATGACAACATACGTAATTCCCTTTGTCTGTTGGTATGTTACTCGCCCGAGATTCGATCATCGGTATGACTATACCTAGTTCAATCTCGTTACCAGCAAGTCTCTTTACTCGTTCCGTAATACACCATCTTGTAACTAACTCCTTATTAACTTTGCTTGCAAGCTTCTTGTGATGTGTATTACCGAGAGGGTCCAGAGATAACTCTCCGTCATACGGAGTGACAAATCCCAATCTCGATTCACGCCAACTCAACAGACACCTTCGGAGATACCTGTAGAGCATCTTTATGATCACCCAGTTACGTTGTGATGTTTGATAGCACAGAAGGTATTCCTCTGGAGTCCGGGAGTTGCATGATCTCATGGCCGAAGGAATATATATTTGACATTAAGAAAGCAGTAGCAATAAACTGAACAATCATATTCTAAGCTAACGGATGGGTCTTGTCCATCACATCATTCTCCTAATGACGTGACCCCGTTATCAAATGACAACACATGTCTATGGTTAGGAAACCTTAACCATCTTTTGATCAACGAGCTAGTCTTGTAGAGGCTCACTAGGGACACAGTGTTGTCTATGTATTCACACATGTATCTGAGTTTCCGATCAATACAATTCTAGCATGGATAATAGACGTTTATCATGAACAGAGAAATATGATAATAATCAATTTATTATTGCCTCTAGGGCATATTTCCAACACAAAGGTGGTCACGTCGTCGTAGAGTCCGAGTATCAAGTCAACCTAAAAATTTTCATGACGATTATTAAGTATGCACGTCAAAGTATGTGACAACTACATGCATTACTTAAAGAGAGTTTATCTTACCGCATACTGCCTAGAGCCCGAAGTACCATAGCTCGGGTACATATCCAACAAACTAGAGTCAGGTATCTCATCTGGGTGAGAGTGCTCAACGATGCGTAACAGTGTTCCAGTCATGTAGCATCGCAAATAGAGATTGAATTCATCGATATCAAACCCAAGATTCTCGTGCCACAGATGTGTGTTCGTTGTCTCCCATTCTGTAACATACGGCTTTAGTCTAACTAGCCACTCTGTAGTTGTCCTGGTAATGCCCTTCCTCGTCGTCCTAAAATTGTGTTGTGTGTTCAACAATTAACTAATGCTTCGAATGGACTACTGTGAAAGATAATGCAACATTTAAAAACTTGTTAATACATGTGGATGTGTGCTGGCAGCGGGTTCTCCGTAGGGGGAGGCAGCTCCAACTCCGAAGACCAAATTGCCTCATAACCCTCTGATGTGCCATCTCCTCTAACGGTGTTGAAGTTACCCATTGATCGAAAACCCAGCAGCTCACCTGTCCAGGTATTGTCGACAGACTCTTTCAGAAAAAATGGAGACACAAATGATACTGAATCCATTCCAAGCTGCCCGCAAGCAGCAAGTACATGTGAGCAAGGTAGGTGAAGCAATTTCGGTTTGTTGCATGTGCACTCACACGTTGCCCAGGTTTCATTTCTAATTTTCACCTCATGCGTCCTCAACTCATTTGCACATCCGAATTTGTTGTTGCCTAAGCGGACCTCAAACCTTCTTTCTTGATTACCGATGGCGATTTTGATGGAAATATGCCCTAGAGGCAGTAATAAAGTTTATTATTATTATATTTCCTTATTAATGATAAAGGTTTAATATTCATGCTAGAATTGTATTGACCGGAAACTTAAATACATGTGTGGATACATAAACAAATACCGTGTCCCTAGTGAGCCTCTACTAGACTAGCTCATTGATCAAAAGATGGTTAAGGTTTCCTAACCATAGACATGAGTTGTCATTTGATAACGGGATCACACCATTAGGAGAATGATGTGATGGAGAAGACCCATCCATTAGCTTACCATATGATCGTTCAGTTTATTGCTACTGCTTTCTTAATGTCAAATACATGTTCCTTCGACCATGAGATCATGCAACTCCCGGATACCGGAGGAATGCCTTGTGTGCTATCAAATGTCACAACATAACAAGGTGATTATGAAGATGCTCTACAGGTATCACCGAAGGTGTGTATTGAGTTGGCATGGATCGAGATTGGGAATTTTCACTCCGTGTATCGGAGAGGTATCTCTGGGCCCTCTCGGTAATACACATCATAAGAAGCTTGCAAGCAAAGTGACTAAGGAGTTAGTTGCAAGATGATGTATTACGGAACGAGTAAAGGTACTTTCCGGTAACGAGATTGAACTAGGTATGGAGACACCGATGATCGAATCTCGGGCAAGTAACATACCGACAGATAAAGGGAATTACGTATGTTGTCATAAAGGTTCGACCGATAAAGATCTTCATAGAATATGTAGGAACCAATATGGGCACCCAGGTCCCGCTATTGGTTATTGACCGGAGAGGCATCTCGGTCATGTCTACATCATTATCGAACCCGTAGGGTCCGCACGCTTAACGTTCGTTGATAATATAGTATTATATGAGTTATGTGAGTTGGTGACCGAATATTGTTCAGAGTCCCGGATGAGATCACGAACATGATGAGGAGCTCCGAAATGGTCCGAAGGTAAAGATTAATACATGGGATGAAGGTATTCGGGTTTCGGAAAGGTTTCAGAATACATCGGAGTGCCGGAAGGGGTTCTGGGAGGCCACCGGTAGGTTATACCTACTTGGTGGGCCTCATGGGCCAAGGAGGGAGGCGCACCAGCCCACAAGGGGGCTGAGCGCGCTCCACCTCCCTGACCCGCGCGCCAGAAGGAAGGAGGGGCGCCCTAGGGCAGCCGACCCCCCTTTCCTTCCCCCCATGCTCCATACATGGAAGGGGGGAGCGGCCTGAGGCAGGGCAAGCCGCCGGCCACCTCCTGCCCTTTTCCTCCATGCCTAAGGGAACGAAAGGGGGTGGCGCTCCTAGGGTTGTCTCCTCTCCCCCTCCACCTATATATATGTGGATAGGGAGAGGGGCAACACACACCACGATTCCCAAGCCGTGTGCGGCGCCCATCTCCCTCTAGTTTGTCTCGGTCATATTTTTGTAGTGCTCGGCGAAGCCCTGCGGAAATAGTTGCATCACCACCGTCACCATGCCGTCATGTTGCCGGAACTCATCTACTACTTTGCCCGTCTTGTTGGATCAAGAAGGCAAGGACGTCATCGAGCTGAACGTGTGCTGAACGTGGAGGTGTCGTACGTTCGGTACTTGATCGGGCGGATCATGAAGGTGTACGACTACATCAACCGCGTTAATAAACGCTTCCGCTTAACGGTCTAAGAGGGTACGTAGACACACTCCCCTCTCGTAGCTATGCATCTCCATGGATAGATCTTGCGTGTGCGTAGAATTTTTTTTGTTTTTCATGCAACGTTCCCCAGTAGTGGCATCATGAGCCAGGTCTATGCGTAGATGATATGCACGAGTAGAACACAAAGAAGTTGTGGGTGGTGATGTTCATACTGGTTACCACCAACGTATTATTCTGATTCGGCGGCATTGTCGGATGAAGCGGCCCGGACCAACCTTACATATCCACGCACATGAGACTGGTTCCACCGACTGATGTGCAACTTGTTTTGCATAAAGGTGCCTGGCAGGTGTCTGTTTCTCCTACTTTAGTTTAATCGAATTTGACTACGACCGGTCCTTGAAAAAGGTTAAAACAACAAACTTGATAATCACCGTTGTGGTTTTTGCGTAGGTAAGAACTGTTCTTGCTAGTTGCCCATAGCAGCCACATAAAACTTGCAACAACAAAGTAGAGGACGTCTAACTTGTTTTTGCAGGGTATGTTGTGATGTGATATGGTCAAGACGTGAGGTGATATACATTGTTGTATGAGATGATCATGTTTTGTAATATTGACAACCGGCAGGAGCCTTAGGGTTGTCTTTGAAATTATTGTATGACATGCAAGCGCCATGTAATTGCTTTACTTTATCGCTATGCGTTAGCAATAGTTGTAGAAGCAATAGTTGGCAAGACGACCCCGACGCTACGATGGAGATCAAGGTGTCGTGCTAGTGGCGATGAAGATCATGCCGATGCTTTGGAGATGGAGATCAAAAGCACAAGATGATGATGACCATATCATGTCACATATTTTGATTGCATGTGATGTTTATCCTTTAGGCATCTTATTTTGCTTAGAATGACGGTAGCATTATAAGATGATCCATTCACTTAATTTCAAGATAAATGTGTTCTCCCTGAGTATGCACCGTTGCCAAAGTTCGTCGTTTCGAAGCACCTCGTGATGATCAAGTGTGATAGACTCTACGTTCACATACAACGGGTGTAAGATAGTTTTGCACATGCAGAATACTTGGGTTAGACTTGATGAGCCTAGCATGTAAAAACATGGTCTCGGAACACTGGATACCGAAAGGTCAAACGTGAGTCATATAGTAGATATGATCAACATAGAGATGTTCACCATTGAAGACTGCCCCATCTCAGGTGATGATCGGACATGGGTTAGTTGATTTGGATCATGTATCACTTAAATAACTTGAGGGATGTTAATTTAAGTGGGAGTTCATTAGTAATTTGATTAATTGAACTTAATTTATCATGAACTTAGTCTTAATAGTTTTTGCATATCTATGTTGTAGATCAATGGCCCGTGCTACCGTTCCCTTGAATATTAATGCGTTTCTAGAGAAAGCTAAGTTGAAAGATGATGGTAGCAACAACACGGACTGGGTCCGTAACTTGAGGATTATCCTCATTGCTGCATGGAAGAATTATGTCCTTGATGCACCGCTAGGTGACGGACCTGCTGCAGGAGCTAATGCAGACGTTGTGAACACCTGGTAGGCTCGATCTGATGACTACTTGACTGTTCAGTGTGCCATGCTTTACAGCTTAGAACCGTGACTTCAGAAATGTTTTGAACGCCATGGAGCATATGAGATGTTCCAAGAGCTGAAGATGATATTTCAAGCTAATGCCCGGGTTGAGAGATATGAAGTCTCCAACAAGTTCTATAGCTGCAGGATGGAGGAGAACAGTTCTGTCAGTGAACACATACTCAAAATGTCTGGGTATCATAACCACTTGACTCAGCTGGGAACTGAGCTCCCAGATGAGTGTGTTATTGATAAAGTTCTTCAATCACTGTCACCAAGCTATAAAGGCTTCGTGGTGAACTATAATATGCAAGGGATGACGAAAAAGATTCCCGAGCTCTTCACGATGCTGAAACCGGTGGAGGTAGAAATCAAGAAGGAGCATCAAGTGTTGATGGTTAACAAGACCACTAGTTTCAAGAAAAGGGGCAAGGGAAAGAAAGGGAACTTCAAGAAGAATGGCAAGCAAGTTGCTACTCACGTGAAGAAGCGCAAAGCTGGAGCCAAGCCTGAAACCGAGTGCTTCTACTGCAAGGGTAATGGTCACTGGAAGCAGAATTGCCGCAAATATTTGGTGGATAAGAAGGATGGCAAAGTGAACAAAGATATATTTGATATACAAGTTATTGATGTGTTCCTTACTAATGCTCGTTCTAGCGCCTGGGTATTTGATACTGGTTCAGTTGCTCATATTTGTAACTCGAAACAGGATCTGCGGAATAAACGAAGATTGGCTAAGGACGAGGTGACGATGCGCGTCGGGAATGGTTCCAAGGTCGATGTGATCGCCGTCGGCACGCTACCTCTACATCTACCGTCGGGATTAGTTTTAGACTTTAATAATCGTTATTTGGTGCCAGCGTTGAGCGTGAACATTATATCTGGATCTTGTTTATTGCGAGATGGTTATTCATTTAAGTCAAAGAATAATGGTTGTTCTATTTATATGAGTAATATCTTCTATGGTCATGCACCTTTGATGAATGGTCTATTCTTGTTGAATCTCGATCGTAGTGATACACATATTCATATTATTGATGCCAAAAGATGCAAAGTTGATAATGATAGTGCATCATAACTGTGGCACTGTCGTTTATGTCATATTGGTGTAAAGCACATGAAGAAACTCCATGCGGATGGACTTTTGGAATCACTTGATTATGAATCATTTGATACTTGCGAACCATGCCTCATGGGCAAGATGACTAAAACTCCGTTCTCCGGAACAATGGAGCGAGCTAATGACTTATTGGAAATAATACATACCGATGTATGCGGTCCGATGAGTGGTGAGGCACGCGGCGGGTATCGTTATTTTCTAACCTTTACATATGATTTGAGTAGGTATGGGTATATCTACTTAATGAAACACAAATCTGAAACATTTGAAAAGTTCAAAGAATTTCAGAGTGAAGTAGAGAATCATCGTAACAAGAAAATAAAGTTTCTACGATCTGATCGTGGAGGTTAATATTTGAGTTACGAGTTTGGCCTTCATTTAAAACAATGTGGAATAGTTTCACAACTCATGCCACGTGGAACACCACATTGTAATGGTGTGTCGAACATCGTAACCGTACTTGATTAGATATGGTGCGTTCTATGATGTCTCTTACGATTTGCCTTTATCATTTTGGGGTTATGCATTAGAGACAACCGCATTCACGTTAAATAGGGCATTGTCTAAATCCATTGAGACGTCGCCGTATGAACTATGGTTTGGCAAGAAACCTAAGTTGTCGTTTCTTAAAGTTTGGGGATGCGATGCTTATGTCAAATAGCTTCAGCCTAATAAGCTCGAACCCAAAGCGGAGAAGTGCGTCTTCATAGGATACCCTAAAGAGACCATAGGGTATACCTTCTACCACAGATCCGAAGGCAAGATCTTTGTTGCCAAGAATGGGTCCTTTCTAGAGAAGGAGTTTCTCTCGAAAGAAGTGAGTGGGAGGAAAGTAGAACTTGATGAGGTAGTTGTACCTTCTCTCGAATTGGAAAGTAGCACACCAAGGAAAAACGTTTCCGTGATGCCTACACCAACTAGAGAGGAAGCTAATGATGATGATCATGAAACTTCAGATCAAGTTACTACTGAACTTCGTAGGTCGACCAGAACACGTTCCGCACCAGAGTGGTACGGTAATCCTGTCCTGGAAGTCATGTTATTAGACCACAGCGAACCTACGAACTAAGAAGAAGCTATGATTAGTCTAGATTCCGGCAAATGGCTTGAGGCTATGAAATCTGAGATAGGATCCATGTATGAGAACAAAGTGTGGACTTGCCCGATGATCGGCAAGCCATTGAGAATAAATGGATCTTCAAGACGAAGACGGACGCTGATGGTAATGTCACTGTCTACAAAGCTCGACTTGTCGCAAAATGTTTTCGACAAGTTCAAGGGGTTGACTACGATGAGACTTTCTCACCCATAGCGATGCTTAAGTCTGTCCGAATCATGTTAGCAATTGCCGCATTTTATGATTATGTAATCTGGCAACTGGACGTCAACTACATTCCTTAACGGATTTCTTAAATAAGAGTTGTATATGATGCAACTAGAAGGTTTTGTCGATCCTAAAGGTGGTGAAAAAGTGTGCAAGCTCCAGCGATCCATCTATGGACAGGTGCAAGCATCTCGGAGTTGGAATATACGCTTTGATGAGGTGATCAAAGCATATAGTTTTATACAGACTTATGGTGAAGCATGCATTTACAAGAAAGTGAGTGGGAGCTCTGTAGCATTTCTGATATTATATGTAGATGACATATTGCTGAATGGAAATGATATAGAATTTCTGGATAGCATAAAAGTATACTTGAATAAGAATTTTTCAATGAAAGACCTCGGTGAAGCTACTTATATATTGGGCATCAAGATCTATAGGAATAGATCAAGACACTTAATAAGACTTTCACAAAGCACATACCTTGACAAAGTTTTGAAGAAGTTTAAAATGGATCATTTAAAGAAAGGGTTCTTGCCTATATTACAAGGTGTGAAATTGAGTAAGACTCAAAACCCGCCACGGCAGAAGATAGAAAGAGAATGAAAGTCATTCCCTATGCCTCGGCCATATGTTCTATAAAGTATGCCATGCTGTGTACCAGACCACATGTGGGCCTCACCATAAGTTTTGCAGGGAGGTACAAAAGTGATTCAGGAGTGGATCACTGGATAGCGGTCAAAATTATCCTTAGATACCTAGAGAGGACTAAGGAAATGTTTCTCGGTTATGGGGGTGATAAAGAGTTCATCGTAAAGGGTTACGTTGATGCAAGATTTGACACTAATCCAGATGACTCTGAGTCTCAATCTGGATACATATTGAATATGGGAGCAATGAGCTAGAGTAGCTCTATGCGGAGCATTGTAGACATAGAAATTATCAAAGTACACATGGATTTGAATGTTACGGACCCGTTGACTAAAAACACTCTCACAAGCAAAACATGATCACACCTTAGAACTCTTTGGGTTTTAATCACATGGCCATGTGAACTAGATTATTAACTCTAGTAAACTCTTTGGGTATTAGTCACATGGTGATGTAAACTATGGGTGTTAATCACATGACGATGTGAACTAGATTATTGACTCTAGTGCAAGTGGGAGACTGATGGAAATATGCCCTAGAGGCAATAATAAAGTTGATTATTATTATATTTCCTTATTCATGATAACGGTTTATTATTCATGCTAGAATTGCATTGACCGGAAACTAAAATACATGTGTGGATACATAAACAAATACCGTGTCCCTAGAGAGGCTCTACTAGACTAGCTCGTTAATCAAAAGATGGTTAATGTTTCCTAACCATAGTCATGAGTAATCATTTGATACGAGATCACATCATTAGGAGATCACATCATTAGGAGAATGATGTGATGGAAATGACCCATCCATTAGCTGAGCATATGATCGTTCAATTTATTGCTATTGCTTTCTGTCAACTACATGTTCCTACGACCATGAGATCATGCAACTCCTGGTTACCGGAGGAATGCCTTGTGTGCTATCAAACTTCACAACGTAACTGGGTGATTATAAAGATGCTCTATAGGTATCTTCGAAGGTGTCAGTTGAGTTGGCATGGATCGAGATTAGGATTTGTCACTTCGTGTATCAGAGAGGTATCTCTGGGCCCTCTCGGTAATACACATCATAAGAAGGTTGCAAGCAAAGTGACTAAGGACTTAGTTGCAAGATGATTTATTACGGAACGAGTAAAGAGACTTGCCGGTAACGAGATTGAACTAGGTATGGAGATACTGACGATCCAATCTCGGGCAAGTAACATACGGACACACAAAGGGAATTACGTATGTTGTCATAAAGGTTCGACCGATAAAGATCTTCGTAGAATATGTAGGAACCAACATGGGCGTCCAGGTCTCGCTATTGGCTATTGGACGGAGAGGCATCTCGGTCATGTCTACATCATTCACGAACTCGTAGGGTCCGCACGCTTAACATTCGTTGATGATATAGTATTATATGAGTTATGTTAGTTGGTGACCAAATGTTGTTCGGAGTCCCGGATGAGATTACGGACATGACGAGGAGCTCCAAAATGGTACGGAGGTAAAGATTAATATATGGGATGAAGGTATTCGGGTTTCGGAAAGGTTTTGGAATACATCGGAGTGCGGAAGGGGTTCCGGGAGGCCACCAGTAGGCTATACCTACTTGGTGGGCCTCATGGGCCAAGGATGGAGGAGCACCAGCCCACAAGGGGGCTGGGCGCGCTCCACCTCCCCTGCCCTGCGCGCCAGAAGGAAGGAGGGGGCGCCCTAGGGCCGCCAGCCCCCCTTTCCTTCCCCCCATGCTCCATATATGGAACGGGGGGAGGCGCCTGAGGCGGGGCAAGCCGCCGGCCACCTCCTGCCCTTTTCCTCCACGCTAAGGGAAGGAAAGCGAGGGGCGCGCCTAGGGCTGACACCTCTCCCCTCCACACACACACACACACACACACACACACACACATATATATATATATATATATATATATGTGTGTGTGTGTGTGTGTGGAGAGGGAGAGGGGCAACACACACCACAATTCCCAAGCTGTGTGCGGTGCCCCTCTCCCTCTAGTTCGTCCTCGGTCATATTTTCGTAGTGCTCGGCGAAGCCCTGCGGAGATAGTTGCATCACCATCGTCACCACGCCGTCGTCTTGCCTGAACTCATCTACTACTTCGCCCGTCTTGCTGGATCAAGAAGGCGAGGACGTCATCGAGCTGAACGTGTGTTGAACGCGGAGGTGTTGTGCGTTCGGTACTTGAAGGGGCGGATCATGAAGGTGTAGGACTACCTCAACCGCGTTGATAAACGCTTCCGCTTAACGGTCTACGAGGGTACGCAAACACACTCTCCCTCTCGTAGCTATGCATTTCCATGGATAGATCTTGTGTGTGCATAGAATTTTTTGTTTTTCATGCAACGTTCCCCTATAGATTACACTATGTGACCACTACAAGAATCAGCTATTTTGCCGTCTGCCACGGCGGACGGCAAAGGCATGAATGGCGGATGGCAAAAGGCTCCAGCAAAGTAGGCTACGGTAAACAGCTACTTTGCCGTCTGCTTCCTGGCGGCTGATGGCAAAGGCCCTTTGCCGTCTGCCGCGGACGGCAAAGAGAGCGGACGGCAATAATTGCGCCGTCAGTCCGTTAAGTGGCTAACGGCAGGCCTTTGCCGTCCGCGGCAGACGGCAAACTTTCTAGTGTCTTTGCCGTCTGCCTTATGATGTCATCTACACGTCACTACATGGCAGGCCTTTGCCGTCCGCCGCTGACGGCAAAATCGTTTACTCTTTGCAGTCTGCCACTGTAGGCAAACTGACCAAATGGGTCAGCTCCCAGGAAGCATAGCTGGATGCCACGTGGCTTCTTTGCCGTCCGCGGCAGACGGCAAAGAGCCCGTTGCCGTCGGTGGCAGACGGCAAAGAGCCTGCATATTGGCTCTTTTTTCTGTTTTTTATTAAATCCAACAATTTTCACAGCAAATATATATGACATATATAGATATATTTCACAAGGCAATTACAGAGCAAACATATAAGATATCCAACACATAACTTCATCATACATGCATAGTTCCATCCAACCATACCAAGTTCCATGCATAGTTCCATCATACATAGCAAGTTCAACATAGAGGCATCCAACCATATATATTACAATAGTTTCATCCAACGATACATGCATAGTTCAACGATACAAAAGAAACAGAGAAAGGGATAAGGAGCACTCCATCTATGCAAGCTTTCGTCAAGTGAATGAAATCTGCAAAATGAAAAATAAGAAAGTTAGAAATAGGTGACTAGAATAAGAAGACTAGAACAAGAAGAGTAGAACAAGAAGAAGACTAGAACAAGAAGAGTAGAACAAGAAGAAGACTAGAACAAGAAGAGTATGTCATTTATGAGCTAACTTACGTGAAATGGATCATATATGAGCTAACTAAGTTGAAATGGGTCGTTTATGAGCTAGCTAAGGTGAAATGGATCATTTATGAGCTAACTTAGTTGAAATGGGTCGTTTATGAGCTAACTAAGGTCAAATGGATCGTTTTTGAGGTAACTAAGGTGAAATGGATCGTTTTTTAGCTAACTTAGGTGAAATGGATCATTTATGAGCTAACTTAGTTGAAATGGATCGTTTTTGAGCTAACATAGGTGAAATGGATCATTTATGAGCTAATTTAGTTGAAATGGATCTTTTTGAGCTAACTTAGGTGAAATGGATCATTTAAGAGCTAATTTAGGTGAAATGGATCGTTTTTTTAGCTAACTTGGTGAAATGGATCGTTTATGAGCTAAATTAGTTGAAATGGATCGTTTATGAGATAACCTAGGTAAGATGGGTCATTTTGGAGTTAACCTAGGTGAAATGGGTCATTTTAAAGCTAACGTAGGTAAAATGGATCATTTAGGAGCTAATCTATGTAAAATGGGTCATTTTTGAGCTAACTTGGATGAACTGGATCATTTATAATCTAACCTAGGTAAAATGGGTCATTTTAGAGCTAACTTAGGTAAAATGAATCGTTTATGAGCTAACTAAGCTAATTATGCAATTTTTGACATAAGTAAGCTAAGTACAGATCGTTTTAGAGCTAACTTAGGTAAAATGGATGGTTTTGGAGGTCAGTAAGCTTATTAAGTCATTTTGGAGGAGAAGAAGCTAAGTCTAGGTCATTATGGTAAGCATTGGAGGAAATAAAGCTAAGTCTAGGTCTTTATGCATGTGTTAAGCAAAACACTAGATAAACTTACCAAGATCCAGGAGGTGTAGGAGCGGGCTGGCTCGTGTCGGTAGCTGGAGAAGGATCGTGCGATGCTTGTCTGGAGTTACGCTGCACCAAAGATCATTTCCAATGTCTTCTTAGCATGATGACACTCAAATGTTAAGACTAGCAAGTAATGTCCATTCAAATTAAACTCACCGTGGTCCCAGGAGCAATCACTGGCATCGGCGGAGCGGTCTGACCGGTCTTCTCGCACACAGACTGCACATTTGGTTTTGACGACTCAGTCATACTAGTTAGTAATGAGACAAACACTACATGAATGTTTTGGCTAATCTGCAGAAGAAACTTACCACAAGGAGCTCGTACATGGCCCTTGCCTGCATGTCATTCCGTGCCCTCTCCTCCTCCATCATCTTTGTCGTCCTCTCCTCCAACTCCCGCTGCCTCTCCGCCGCCTCCGCCAGAAGTTTCTCCGTTCTATCTCTCTCACTCTGTATAGCAGCCTGCAACACCACTCACATGACCATTTGTAATCATTGATGGAAGCGCACACAATGTAATGGAGAAAGATAACTGAGTACGTATCACTAACCTTGATGGCGAGTTGCACTGGCCGTTCACGAGGCCTTATCTCAGGAGCGGAGCTCGACTGGCGCGCCTTGATCTCCGGGAGAGTGCTAGGACAACGGATAAGTCCATCTCCAATGGCTATGGAGCCATGGGACCTCCCGCCACCAGATATCATCACCAGCTCTGGATCAATGGGACCCTGGCTCGGGTTAAAGTCCTCCCCTTTCCTCGCCTTCCCCTCATCTCTATATCTCACGAGCTTGTTGTGGGAGGAGATGTTGGTGAAGTTGTTTGCATCATCGAGGTCAGACTGAGAGAAAGCCTTGACTTTCTTGAAAGAGGCAGTGTGGGCCATGGCATACAGGTCGTACACCTCTGGCACCTTATCCACCTTATTGTGGCGTGCCTGAAAGAGAGAAACAATGTAAATTAGTAATTAAAGGGCTCAAGCTAGCATGATGAATGAATTGCATGAATCATGAAGCAAACCACATACCCAGTTGCGCCCGAACTGATATAAGTTGGAGCTGCCTTGATGGTGTGGCACACCTTCCATTTGGGCACGTTTGTCCTTGGCCTCGTTGTGGAGGGCTAGCCATTCTTTTGAGCACCACTCATTGACCAACACCTCCCAACAATCCATCCGATCCGCACACCATCTCGGAGGCGCCTAAGTTAGCAAATAGAAACTTGAGCGCTACGGCTAAGAATTACTAAATGAAGGAACTTAAGTAGAAGGCCTTAAGAATTACCTTCATGTACTGCTCCTTACTCAGGAACTTATCGCGGCACGCCGGCTTGGTCTTCTTGATACCACGCAAGGCGTAGTAGTCTCGAACAGCCTGCACCCGAGCCTCGTGCCGTAAGTTCTGTAGTAGGCGCTTGCAGACGTTCTCGATAACATGTGCCGCGTCCTCCTCGTATCCCTCCTCACACCTGTAGAATGTCTGCAATCAAATGAGACAATATTGATTAGTACAATTAATAACTAGCTAGTTGAAGATTTTTAAATGTGTAAAGGAGAAATTACCCAGAACTTTCTGATCACCATGTCTGCCCTCGTGTCGCACACGACACCGTCGATAATCTCATCCGGCGGGGCCGGGGCAGCCACGTAGTGCTCCCAGCTCAATCCAAGCTCTGGAAGCCGACCCTCACCAGGCAACGTGACAAACCCCGGGAAGTTTTGCCGGCAAAGAACTCCAAGGACGGAGTTGGGCCGGCGGACACTATGATGGTGGTCCCAACCCCTGCAGCATGACAAGGCCAACGCATTAGTTATTTGAAGAAACGTGAATGCAGAAGGTACAAAAATATTAAATGCACTTACGTACCTCTCCCCATCAGGGAAAATCAACCACCTCTGCTCGCGGGTCGCCGGCACGGACGGGAGCCGAGTAGCACCACGCTGGTAGACGGTGCCCCCCTCCTCCTCAAGATCAGTCGGCTCCCCGCCATCATCAGCATGGCCACTCGGCTCCTCGGGCTGATCCGGCCAGGTACCCCATCCGGACGTGTGCTCCTCCGGGTCTCGTGGGCCGAACTCTCGTGGGCCGAAGGCCAGTCGACCCGAGGCTCGTGGGCCCAAGACCCGTGGACCGGAGGCTCGTGGACCGGAGTCCGTGTAGCCTCCTCCTCGGACGAGTCCACCCTAGCAGTCACGTGCTCGGGTGAAACAGCTGGGGGTGGCGGCGAGGAAGGCGCCGTAGCAGTCACCCTACCTCCTCTCCCGCGACCACGTGCCCCACCTCCTCTCTTCCTACCTCGTCCCCTGCTGGGCACCGCGGTCGACGAAGAAGGGCCCGGCGGTGTGGCCATACTGTCCAGCAACGCTCGGCGGAGAGGTGCGTCTGGAATGGAAGACCTCAGACCACGCGCCGACGAAGAAGGGGCCTTGGCGCGCTCCCGACCAGCGCCCACCATCTTTCAACACCTGCCATGACAAACAGTAAACGAAATTAGTACAACATAAAAAAAGACCGACATGAATAATAATATGTGTATCACTTAAGTGTATCATCATCAAGTACAACATAAAAAAATTTAATACCTGACACTACTAATAATCTCGATCAGTATCATCAATAAATGCATAATCATCATCATCACTATAATCAATGACGGGCTCATAGGGTTCAGTGGCATCAACATGTGGAAGGCCACCTTGACGTAATCGGTCAAGCAATGACAGGTCATCCGCAGCAGTAACCTCTTCTTGTTCCGGCTCTTCTTGTTCCTCCTCTGGGGTGATGTCGGATTCACTGTCGCTGTCTACTTCAATGTTTTGGGGTGAAGTATAGCGGTTCTTGAAACGCTTTTTGGAAAGACGTGTCTCTTGGAAGAATTCTCCTTCATATGTGTCTGGGTTAATGTGAGGTTCATAATCCTCTTCCTTTGGGGGAGATAGTCTAGCACGTGGCGGCACTTCATAAACGACATCCCAACCTTTCAGATTTGGATTAGTTTGGCAGGCCCACGGTAGATAGAATACTTGGGTCGCCTGTTGAGCCGTAATATAGACATCAGGAACATCTAAATGGGTGCTTTGGTTGATTTCAACTAGCCCTATATGTTCATGAGTCCTTCTAGTCTCCTTCGGCTGAAACCAATAACATTTGAAGACTACGACATTCGGTGGGTTTTCACCATAGAATAGAAGTTCATAAATTGCTTCAACTCTCCCATAATACTCGGTACCTCCTTCGCCGATAGCAGATACACAACAATTTGTAGACTTTCGGTCGGCCATAGATAGCTCTTTGCCATAGGTACGAAAGCGATACCCGTTGATGTCGTATTTGTCAAATGAACGGACCTTATAGTCAAAACCATTAGCGACTTGTCTCAATTCGGCGTCCATAGACTCTGAATTAGCCTACAAGTTTAATATGAAAGGATTGTTGCATTACGCACAAATTAGCGAATGAAATGAAATTGTCTAATAGAAATTACCGTTTGTTTGAACCAAGAGATGAAACCGGGATAGCCGCCTCCTTGCTTTGCGAGAAGCTCATACTCTTCGACAGAATCCTTTTGGATCACCGCTCCATACGAGAATAAGGCGACGTATCGACTGTATGAAATATCCAGGAATAAGAGCAGTTCAAAGGAAATAGAAGTTGCGAAACTATGTACCGAGAACTTACTCGATGTACGGCCGCACTTCTATCAGGTTGTTGAAGATATACAACGAAATGGTCCGCCATTGTTCGTTATCCAAAGATACTGGATTTGAAACACTGGCTGGTGCGAGATTCCCTTTGAATAGGCTGAGGTTGGATCCACCCTTTTTAGGGTCGTCAGCATTGTACCGAGGCTTCGGATTATGCAAATGACGATTTTTGGCTTCGTAGTGTGCTGTCACGAAGTTTGCCGCCTCCTCAGTGATGAATGCCTCAGCCATCGATGCTTCAATTCTACGTTTATTTTTACATTTTTGTCGAAGCGTCTTCTGCATCCTCTCAGTTGGGTAGCACCAACGATTTTGCACGGGCCCCCCCAATCTTGCCTCGGTCGGGAGATGCAAAATCAAATGTTGCATTGGATTAAAGAAGCCCGGTGGAAAGATCTTCTCTAACTTGCAGATCAACTCCGGCGCCAACTCTTCCATTTCTTCTAGCACGCCAGGCGATAGTTCTTTCGCACAAAGAACACGGAAGAAATAGCTGAGTTCTGCCAGTACTAGCCATTCATCCTCAGGGATGAAGCCACGCAACATCACCGGCATTACCCGCTCAATCCATATGTGCCAATCATGACTCTTGAGACCAAATATCTTCAATTTATCAAGACTGGCTCCCCTCTGTAGATTCGCTGCATACCCATCGGGGAACATCAACTGCATTTTCACCCACAAGATAATTTCCCTCATAGCTGGCCTTCCAAGATTGAACCATGCCTTTGGCTTCGTCCAGTTCTGCTTTCCTTTCGGTTCTTTCATGTTTTGTAACGGCCTATCACATAGCGCCTCCAGATCGACTCTAGCCTTAGTATTATCCTTTGACTTCCCATCTATGCCGAACAATGTACCAAAAAGTGCCTCGGCGATATTCTTCTCAGTGTGCATCACGTCGATGTTGTGTGGGCAAAGGAGGTCTTTGAAGTAAGGCAGATCCCATAAGCATGTTTTGTGAGTCCAGGCGTGCTTAGAATTATACCCCTTGAAGTACCCTGGACGCTCTGGATCTGGCTCGAGAGCGTTTAACTGATCCAGGGTCTGTTGGCCTGTCAATGCAGGTGGTGCAGAGTTTTTGACAACTCTACCTCTGATGAAGTTCTTCTTGTCTTTCCTGAACTTATGGCGAGGATTCAGGAACTGTCTATGCATGTCGAAGCAAGAAAACTTGCGACCGGCCTGAAGCCAACGAAACTCAAGAGCTCCCTTGCATGTGGGGCACGGGAACCTTCCATGCACACACCAGCCAACGAATAGCGCATACGCCGGCAAGTCATGCGTCGAGTACATGTACCAGACACGCATTATGAAGTTCCGTTTGCTATAGGCGTCGTATGTCTTGAACCCATTATCCCAGGCTTCTTGCAATTCGTCCTTAAGCGGCTGCATGTACACATTCATATTTTTCCCCGGATAGTTGGGCCCTGGAATTATCAACGTCAGGAAAATGTTCTTTCTTTGCATAATCTGTCCGGGGGGGAGATTGAGTGGAAAGACAAATACGGGCCAACAACTGTATTGGGCTGCCGTCATACCAAACACACTGAACCCATCCGTGCTGATGCCGACTCGAGGATGCCTCGGATCTGCCGCTTTGTCACCATGTAATTCATCAAACTTTTTCCACGCAACACCATCCGATGTGTGTACAATCATCAGATTCCCATCTGCATCTAGTTCGGTTCTTTTGCCCGTTTTGTGCCATGTCATCTGTCTGGCCGTCTCTTCGACCATGAAAAGACGTTGAAGTCTTGGTACGATTGGCATATACCGAAGAACACTAACGGGGATTTTGGTCTGTGTCTTCTCACCCATACCGTTGTCTACCACAACATACCTGGAAGACTTGCAAATGGGACAATAGTTCAAGTCCGCATAGTCAAGCCTAAACAAGACACATCCTTTCTCACAGGCATGTATCTTATCATAGGGCATCTTCAGTGCACGGAGGATTTTGTCCGACTGGTACAGGTTTGCAGGCATTACATGGCCTTTGGGTAGAAAGCGTCCAAATACTGTCATCATTGCATCGTAGCATTCTCTGCCCAAGTTGAACTGAGCCTTCAGAGCCATTACTTGTGAGATGGCATCCAACTGACAAAGCTCAGTGTGCTCATGGAGCGGACGTTTTGAAGACTCCAACATTTCATTGAAGGCCTTTGCAGATTCCTCCATCTCCTCGTCCGAATCCCGAGCATCATCGAAGTCTTGCACCATGTTTTCCATCCCGGTACCATGCTCGTCGGTGCGACGACGATCCACCTCAGCTCGGTCACGTTGGGCAGACTCACCATGAAATGTCCACACCGTATAATCGGGCGTAAAACCACTCTTCTGCAGGTGTTTGCCCATTTCAGCCTCTGTCCTCTTTTCCCAATTGCCGCACCGTAAACAGGGGCACCAGGTTTTCCTCTGGCCATTTGCAAATGCGGCTCGCACAAACCCCTTGGTTTTTGTGAACCATTCAGTGCTCCATTTGTTCTGACCAGTGTGACCGGTGTACATCCACGCACGATCACTCATCTTGACTTTCAGAGCTACTAGACACACAACAAATATATATATATAATTCACCATGTATATATTCATCAGTTGATCTACTTTGTCAATTTTATTACGTCCATGCAACCTACACTCTAATAGGTAATGATAGGTCCTAATCCCACCCGAGTATGTTTAGATTGGGTTCATTTTCCCATGCTATGCTCCGGATCCTACGCAAAATTTCGGCAGCACCTCCCCGCTGTTCTCCTGATACACGTCTCTGCAATAAACAGAGAGGATGTGTACCCGGAGAACAACAGGGGAGGCACTGACGAAACTTATGCGTCGGATCCGGAGCAAAGCATATGGGAAAACGAACCCAATCTAAACATACTCGGGCTGTCCATGGATAGCGTTGGACAATTCGAAAGAATCAAGGTTATAAATATGCAAATGCATGCATATTTATAACTATGACGCTTTCGAACGGGAGACACATATTGGTTACGCATACTGATGATTCAAGACACATATATAGCTAGCTATCAAGTTTCATCGGCACGAACACCGGAACAGAGCAAATAATTAACGGGGGAGGAGGACATGTCATTTGTGCTCACCCACGAACGAAGGGGCAGAGCTCGTCAAACGCACGGCGAGGTCGTCGACCACCAAACCTCGCAGCGATGAAACAACTGCACATTTAAATCTACCCGATCAACACAATTATATATGATGTTTTCATAACAAAATCGAAAAATATATGACCTAACTAATAATTCACAAATATATGACCCCATCGGCCTCTGCAAGGCCAAAGAACACCTTTTCGGGAGGTGTCGGGGGTCGGGGTGTCGTGTCGGTGTCGGGGTGCCGTGTCGGGGTCGGGGTGCTGTTTCGGGGTCGGGGGGTCAGGGTGTCGTGTCGGGGTCAGGGGGTTAGGGGGTCGGGTGTTGGGGTGGAGTCGGGGTCGGGTGTCGGGGTGTGGTGTCGGGGTTGGGGGGTCAGGGGGTCTTCTCATTCTTCTACTACTTCTACTTCTTCTCATTCTTCTACTTCTTCTCATCCCCCGTCTTCTACTTCTTTTCTTCTTCTTCTTCTTCTTCTTCTTCTTCTTCTTCTTCTTCTTCTTCTTCTTCTTCTTCTTCTTCTTCTTCTTCTTCTTCTTCTTCTTCTTCTTCTTCTTCTTCTTCTTCTTCTTCTTCTTCTTCTTCTTCTTCTTCTTCTTCTTTCTCCTCCTCCTCCTCTTCTTCTTCTTCTTCTTCTTCTTCTTCTTCTTCTCCTTTTTCCTCTTCTTCTTCTTTTCTTCTTTCTTCTTCTCCCTCCTCCTGTTCCTCCCTCCTCCTTCTACTTCTTCTTCTAAACTAAAACTAAAACTAATCTAAAATAAACTAAAAGTAAAACTAATCTAAAATGAACTTAAACTAAAACTAATCTAAAATAAACTAAACTAAAACTAAACTAAAACTAAAACTAAACTAAAACTATAACTAAAATAGAAACTAAACTAAAATAAACAAAAAGAAACTAATTAAACAAAAAAAGGGGGAGAGGAGCTCACTTGGTGGAGGGGGAGGCCGGACAGCTGCGGCGGCCGCTGGAGGAGGCGGCGACCCGGTGGAGGGGGAGGCCGGACGGCCGCGGCGGGACGGGGCGGGGACAGCCGCGGCGCGGCTTCCCGACGTGAAAGAGGCGGCGGGGCCGCGGTGGAGGTCGTGGAGGGATGCAGGGCGGCGGGGCGGCCGGCTACGCCGGACGGGGTCGACGGCGGCGGCGCGGGCCGGTGTGGGTGGGGGATGGTGACGGAGGGGAGGGGCGGTGGTGGCGGGGTGACGTGGAAGGGGCGGCGGGGGTGCGGTGGAGGTCGGGGGTCGCAGGGGAGGGGTGTGGGGCGGCGGGGCAGCCGGCTACGGCAGACGGGGTCGGCGGCGGCGGCGCGGGTGTGGGTGGGGACGAATGAGAGAGTGGGGAGAAGAGACGGGGCGGGACGGCCGTTAACGTACCCGCCTCTTTGTCGTCAGCCAACGGTCGGCAAATTTTCTTTTCCGTCCGCTTGCGGACGGCAAAGAGGTGGGGCCCGTGGGCTTGAGTTGGTTAAACAATAACTGGACCCACCCACCTCTTTGCCGTCTGCTAGCGGACGACAAAGATTCTTTGCCGTCAGTCAGCGGACGGCAAAGAACTGGCTGATGGCAAAGACTTCGTTTGCCATCAGCCACATCTTTGCCGTCTGTTTTCTTGTGGCTGACGGCAAAGACCTTCTTTGCCGCCAGCCAGCGGACGGCAAAGAGGTGGCAGACGGCAAAAAAGTGGATTCCAGTAGTGGACCTAGCTTTTTTGCATCTTTTCGTCCATGTACTTTATGACTCTTTCACAGTAACGTGTATTTGGGTTGTTAAATATATGCTGCTCTGCTTTTTGACGTCTAACTCTGAAATACTTCACGGTGCCATAGAAAATACCCTCAACGATGGCTGTAAGTGGCAATGCTCGGTTTCCTCTGAGGACAAAGTTGTATGTTTCTGCAAGGTTGGTTGTCATGACACCGTACCTTGCTCCATGTGTGTCATGTAGCAAAGACCATCTCTCCAGAGGTTCATGCTCTATCCACTGCTGGAAGGTTTTAATCGACCTCCTGACCCTTCTCCTAGTACCAAGTGGGTCAAAGACTGGCAAGTCACATAGCGCAACAGGCTCCTCCACGGTCGATGTTCCTGTTGCCAACTGTGCAACTACTGCTTCAACATGTGCCCTCACCGCTGCATCTCTTGCAGCTCCCCTATCCCTAACATGTCTCTGCGTGCAGACATTAAGTCTGTCACATATCAAATTGTACTCCATAGCTAGTTCTGCTTGCAGAGTTTTTTGAACAGATTCATCAGGTTCTTATTTCTGAAATGTGAGAAGAAATTAGCCCCTAGATGGTGCATGCACCAACGACTCTGCAAGTCCTGCCATGGAGTTTGTTCCTCAGGGCCTGGGTTTCTCAATGTCCTTATCGCACTGAGTATACCTGCATGCCTGTCATGAAGGATGCACACATTGGGCTTCTCCTTCACAACTGATATTTTCAACTGCCGGAAGAACCATGTCCAACTTTCAATGTTCTCACTCTCCACAAAAGAAAATGCGAGTGGGACAACTTGATTTTGGCCATCTTGACCTATGGCTATCAGGATCTGACCTTTGTACTTGCCAGTGTGAAAAGTACCATCTACACATATCATCGGTCGGCAATGCCTGAAAGCTTCGATGCATACACCGAAAGAGAAGAAGAGACATTGCAACACCCTCACAGTTGGTAACTCTGGCATGAAAAGGTCTTGGATATCGACATAGGTGCCTAGATTCCGCTGCTGCAGTGTGTGGAGGAGCTGGACAACATAGTCATATGCATCAAAATAAGAACCAAATCTCCTCTCAAGCGTCGTATGCTTAGCCCTCCAAGCCTTGCCATAAGAAATTTTGTACTTGAACCTGGCAAAGACTTCTGTTTGGATTGCCTTCACTTCCATAGCTTTGCCCTCCACTATCTCATTGTAAAACAACCGAGCAATAAGCGTCGATGAAAGGTTGGCATGATCTTGAGGGATGCAGGGAATAAGACAAGTGTGATTAACTAAGTCAATGATCACCCAACTTGCGCCATATTTAGGGAGATAGCCGTGCACCCTGGAGGGACAATCTGCGTTCTTGCAAACCATTGTCAGGTATTTCTGACTTGACACCTAAGCTGTGAAAACCCTTTGCATGGACATTGCCCATTTAATTATTGCATCCTTCAGAGCATGCTTGTTGGGATACATAGCACCCGTCACAATATTGTTCTAGTAATATTGCCAGGCAGAATGATGTCCATCATTCATGATCATTGCAGATGAAAAGTCATGATTCCATGATGCAGGATTCAGGACCTCCTCTACATTTTCTTCTTCATCCGACTCGTCAGAATCATCGGCATGACCCCTACCAACATCGTTGTCTTTTTCTTCCATCTGGTCCTGCTTGTGCCCATCTACCTCGTCAGCGTCCATGATACGTCTCAACCGTATCTATAATTTATGAAGTATTCATGCCATGTTCACAACAATTTTATATGGTTTTGGTATGATTTGCATGGAACTAACCCGGACTAACGCTGTTTTCAGCAGAACTAGTGTGGTGTTGTTTTTTGTGCAGAAATGAAAGTTCTCCAAATGAGCTGAAACTTTTTGACGATTTTTTTAGAACAAAAGAGACCCCCGAAGCTTCGTGGAAGGACCAGAAGGTGAAGGAGTAGGGCACAAGACACCGGGGCGCGCCTGGTGGGCCCGACTTGCCCCGGTGGGTTGTGCTCACCTCGAGGCCCATCTTCGGGTGAAACCAACGCCAAAAAATCCTATAAATAGAGAAACCATCAGAAAAAACCTAGATTAGAAGTTCGGCCACCGCAAGCCTTTGTAGCCACGAAAATCCAATCTAGACCCCGTTCCGGCACCCTGCCAGATGGGGAAATCATCACCGGTGGCCATCTTCGTCATGCCGGCGGCCACCACGATGAGGAGGGAGTAGTCCACCCTCGGGGCTGAGGGTTTGTACCAGTAGCTATGTGTTTAATCTCTCTCTCTCTCTCTCTCTCTCTCTCGTGTTCTTGAGATGTCACAATCTTGATGTATCGCGGGCTTTGTTAATATAGTCGGATCATATGGTGTTTTCCCTTTTCTACCTTGTGATGAATTGATTTTTCCCTTTGAGATTTTGTTTTATCGGATTGAATACTTTTATGGATTTGAGAACACTTGATATATTTCTTGCATATGAATACTTGTGGCGACAATGGGGTATCATATTGATTCACTTGATATATGTTTTGGCATTCAACTCGCGGATTCCCGAGGTGACATTGGGGTAATCTATGCATAGGGGTTGATGCACGTTCTTGTCTTTGTTTCTCCGGTAGAAATCTTGGGGCACTCTTTGAAGTTCTTTGTGTTGGATTGAATATTACGAATCTGAATTTGCTTTGGTGTTATTTTAGTACGAACTCTTGGTTAGATCGATCGGAAAGAATAGCTTGGTGTTATTTTAGTACGAACTCTAGGATAGATTGAACGGAAAGAATAGCTTTGAGGTGGTTTCGTACCATACAAACAATTCTGTCTTATGTTCTCCACTAGATAGGAACTTTGGAGTGATTTCTTCATTGCACTTTGAGGGACGGTTATATGATCCAATTATATTAGCATTGTTGAGAGACTGCACTAGTGAATGTACGGACCCTAGGCCTCATTTTGAAGTATTGCGATACCGTTTTTGTGCCCATTTACTATTTGCTACCTTGTTGCTTTTATTTATTCAGATTATAAAAATATATTTCTACCACCCGTATTACACTTTTATTACCATCTCTTCCCCGAACTAGTGCACCTATACAATTTGCCATTGTATTAGGTGTGTTGGGGACACAAGAGATTTCTTGTATTTGGTTGCAGGGTTGTTTGAGAGAGACCATCTTCATCCTACGCCTCCCACAGATTGATAAACCTTAGGTCATCCACTTGAGCAAAAATTGCTACTGTCCTACAAAACTTTGCGCTTGGAGGCCCAACACGAGTCTACAAGAATAAAGTTGCGTAGTAGACATCAAGCTCTTTTCTGGCATCGTTGCCAGGGAGGTGAGTGCTTGAAGGTATATCTTTAGATCTTGCAATAGAATCTTTTAGTTTCTTATTTTATCACTAGTTTGGTTCGAAAAAGAAAACTACAAAAAATGGAATTGAGGCTGCATCATATTCATCTTTATAATGTCTTTCGTGAAAATGACGGAAAGGAAAACTGTGCTCAATTGTTAGAAGAGCTATAAAATGTTTGGCATAGAATCCATGAATGATGAGCATGATTGCAATGTCGTTGCTAGT